>NW_023995914.1:32500-73800 GCF_015586225.1 Lucilia sericata
ACTATAATCCTATCCATTGTCTTGACTATAGTGTGTGCTATAGTCCTATCTATAGTCTGGACTATAGCCCCATTTATAGTCTGGACTATAGTCCTATCTATAGTATGGATTATAGTCCTATCTATAGTTTGGACCATGTTTTACTCAGAAGTTTAAAAATAATAATGTAGTCTGCAGTTTTGAACTATTGGTCCGTCTTTAGTCTGGAATATAGGTTCGTCTTTAGTCTGTTTTATAGTTTCGTCTACACTTTAGAAGATAGTTACGTTCGTAGTCTGGATTATAGCCTCATTAACAATTTGTCTATAACCTGGGCTATATCTATAGTTAAGACTATACTCAGCGATATTTTATCAATAGTCTCGTTTATAGTCTGATCTATAGTTTTGCCTATAGTTTGGAATAATGTCTTGTTTATAGTCTGAATTATGGTCTCGTCTACAGCCTGACTTATAACTTCTTCTACAATTCGAATTATAGTCTTTATTATGAACTGGAGAATTGTTTACGGTTTGGGTGTAGACTTGTCTATGGTTCTGACTATAGTATGAACCAGATATGTTGCTATAAACCAGTGCCAGAAGAGGGGCTCTGTTGAACTGGGAATGCATTTCTCATTGGCAGTTCCAAGTTCTAGTTTATATGCATGTAGGTGCATATGTATATCATTCTACTTACCTTTCCTACTTTTTAAAATATTTTATTTAAAAATATAGAAAAAACATTTTTATTTATTTAATTTTTTTTTTTTAATTTTATTGTTTTTTTTTATTCACTTATGTTTTTTGTTGTTGTTTTTCTTTAAATAACTATTAATCATTATCTTTTACATATTTTTTTTTATTTATTTTCATAATCTTAAATTTATTTTAATATTTTGTTGTTGGTTTTTGTTTTCTTTTGTTTCATGATGTATAATAACTAAATTTTCATTTATAAATATAATAATATAAGGGTAATAATATATATTTTGATGATTCTGGTATTTTTTTTAAATTATTATTTTATTTCCCATAATATTTTAAGTTTACAATTTTCGTTTTGTTTAAAGTTTTTATGTTAAGTTTTATTTTATTTATTTATTTTTTTTTTTGTTTTAATTATTAGTTGTATTTTATATTTCTCTTAAATTTGGTGTAGGATTTTTTTTTAATAAACGTTTTACGTAAAAATACACATGCTTAAGAATTATTAAAAGAAAAAAATGAGAAAACTTTTTAAATATTTTGTTAGACAAAAAAATTATATTTGAAAAAAAAAAATAACAAAATAATTTTTTAATAAAAAATATTTATAATAAACAATAATACTTTTAAGTAAAAAAAATAATATACAATTTATAATAAAATGAGATTTTTATTTAAACAACTTAATATTTAACAAAAATATTTATAAAAAAATTAATAAAATAATTATAAAAAATATAATAGTTTTAAAAATAATCATAAAAAAATATTTTTTTTTTACTATAAATAAAGAAAAAAATTCGTTGATTTTATCACTTGGTATTTGAAAATTAAAATATACAAGTTATAAATTTTGAAATGTTTTCAGCTGAAATCTTAAGATCAATTACAAATTGAACTTTCTAACAGATCGATCATTCTTGACATACTAGAATATCGCTCCTTTTTCATTAATGCCTTCACAGTCATTCTCTGTCTCTCTGTTTTTCAGTGATCTAAATTTGAAGATCGTTGGGTTGGCTATTGTTAAAACTCGTTTTTGATTATATAACGCTCTCATTTTCACTCTCTCTCCTTATGACTTTCATTTGAGGAACGGTGATGATCAAAGGATATTTTTGATAGAATTTAACTAATTCTCAAACTCTCTCTCTCTTCTGAATAGTTATTTGCATTTGAAGATCAGCAATAATGTTCTCTAGATCCCATGATCATTAAGATCATGTTAAAGTTAAACTTGTTTTAGCACTCTCATTTTATTTGAGCATCGACAAAGTCTTGTGATCGCTTGTGAAGATATTCCCTTTATTAGCAGTTAAGAATAATCTAAATCTCAATCTAGATCAGATAATTCTTAAGAAACTATCATAAATGCTTACAAAGAGAAGAATGTTATCTATCAGCCTCTGAATTACTTCCTCTCTCTCTTCCTCTCTCCATCTGAGAGCAATTTACCTTTAAAACCAAAGTAAACTTATAAAAAATATTGAAAAGTGTTAAAAATTAAAAAAAAATGCAGTTTCTCTTTCTGCTTAGTTGTTATTTGCATTTGAGGATCAGCGGTAATAGTCTCCAGATCAAATGATCTTCATGAAACAATCTCTAGATCAAATGATCTTCATGAATCGAATATATTAGTAAAAACTCGAAAAGCTGTAGAATTTCTTCTCTTTAAGTTTGTTTAATTTACTATGACTATGACTATGTCTTACGATCACATGCTACTTATTTGCATTAGAAGATCAACTAAAACGAACTCTCTGGATCTGGATATCCTCAATAAATATCAAACATATTTAAGATAATAATATTATTTATCAAACTGTTTTGTGGATTAGAGTTTGGACTGACTATCACTCTCTGAGACTCGCCTTGTTGGTGATGATATATAAGATCATTTAGCTGCTGATCTTTGAGAGTAAAATAATCCAAACAAAGACTTTTGTTAGTAAAAAATTTTCAATCTTGTTATTTGCATTTGAGAATCTTGCGATCATGTGATCTTTAGAACATTTGATTTATATTTGAAGATCAGTTAAAGCCCTTTTGGATCAGTTGCTAGTTAAGAAATTATCACGATCAGATGATCTTTAGGATAGATTATTTATATTTGAGGATCAGTTAAAGCCCTTTTTTGATCAGTTGCTAGTTAAGAAATTGTCACGGTCAGATGATCTTTAGAATAGATTATTTATATTTGAGGATCATTTAAAACGCTATTTGATCAGATGATCGTTAAGAAATTATCACACGGACTTGCCAAAGAGTATAGCCTCTCTCTCTATTTCCCTCTGATATTCGACTTGCTTGTAGTGATCGATAAGTTCAACAAGAGCTTTAAAGACTTAAAAGAATGTTGTTCATTCATTTAAGAGAGCCAGTTGTTTTTAAGAAATTATCAAGCGTACTTGTCAATGGGGATAGACTCTCTTGTGATGATCGATAAGATCACCGAGAGCTGTGAAGACTTAAAAGAATGTTGTGTTCACTCATTTAATAGAATGAATTGTAAGGATCGATGAATTAGGTAAAAGGGAGATATAGAGAAAGGTAGAGAATTTAACGGCGAAACTTAAATACAATCATTTAGAACAGTGGTAGGTACTTAGAGATATTCCAGGCCCATTGTACTCAACTATCTACATAATTGAGCGAAGTTTTGATCTTTTCTCTGTACTCATTTGACACAGTAGTGCTCGCAATGGTTATAATATCGCAAATTTTTGATTGCAAGCAAGATTTTCTCTTTAAGAGAGTTATTTTTTAAGGGATTTGTTTAGATTTGCAATAATCTTAAAAGAGAGAGTATAGGGAGGCTAAGAACTGGTTATAAGAAATATACATTTTACAGCAGAGTGATGCAAAGAGATATGTTGCTCTCAGAAATTACTGAGCTTACTCTCTACCTCGTCAGAGAGAGTAATAAAT
This sequence comes from Lucilia sericata, assembly GCF_015586225.1. Taxonomy (NCBI): domain Eukaryota; kingdom Metazoa; phylum Arthropoda; class Insecta; order Diptera; family Calliphoridae; genus Lucilia; species Lucilia sericata. Next base: position 36,115 of record NW_023995914.1, read on the forward strand.
AGCTTCTATACATGTGTGAGCATACATACGAGTAATAAAAAGCGTACATGTTGAGAGAGCTCATTGTGTATGTATGCTTACTCATACATAAAAAGCAAACATTGACAGTTAGTGAATAGATTTAGAGCTCATTGCCGATGTCTGTTTTAAAGGCAAAACACACTCATATTTAACTGAAAGTTAGAAGACTGGGAAGAAAGAATTTTTTTTGTAGCTGAATACATTTCTAACTTAATATATTTAACAAAAAAATCTTAATAAATTATATATAAAAAACTAAAAAATAAAATTAACAAAAAAATATCATAACAATTATCATATTTTCTTAAAAATAAAGTGAGAATACTTAAAATTGTATTTCTTGTTTTTAATTTGTAATAAATTTTATTTATTGTTTTTTTTTTAATTTTTTTTTGAATTAAACTAGTTTTAATTACTTAAAAAATAAAACATATTTAAAATCATATTGTTTTTTTTTTATTAATTAATATATATAATATAATATTTTTTTTTAATTTTTTTTTTAATTTCAATATTTATTAAATATAAATTATGTAAATTAATATACTCGTTTTATTTTATTTTCTTTTTCTTCTTAATTTTATGTATAATTTTGTTTTCTTGTAGGTTTTTTTTTCTTTCTTTCTTCATTATTATTAAATTTTAAGTTTTATTTAATAATTAAACTTTAAGGCAAATAAAAGTTTCCATCTAGTTTACAAATCCTAATAATTATAATTAATTATTTCTTTTGTGTTTAAGTAATATTTTTTTGTTTGTTAATTTTATTTTTTCTCTTCTCCATATTAATAATAATTAATTATACTTTTCTTCTTTCTCAGTGTTTAAATCATTTCAAAAAAGTTTTTATTTTTTTTATTTTATTTAAATATACCTTGTTTTATTTAAAAAAAAAATTAAATATTTTTAATAAATTATTTTTTTAAAAAAATTATTTTTTTTATATACAAAAAAATAATTATTATTTTTTTTTAGGATAAAATTAATAATTATTTTTTTTAAGGGTAATATATTTTGTTTAATTTTTTATTTAATATATAATAAAATTTTAGAAAATGGGTGTGTGTGTGTGGTATTTTATTAAATTTTTGTTAATGTCTGTTTAAAGTGTTAGTGTGTTTCTTTTTGAATTATTAATACTTAATTGTTAAAAAAATATCTAAAAGAAGAAAAGGTCAATCAAAACAGCGAGTGTTTGAATGAAGTTTGAGACTAGAAAGTCTTTATTACAGACAGCTTAAGACGAGGCTATAGACAGCTCTATAGTCAAGACTATAGACAGCTCTATAGCCAAGACTCTAGACAGCTCTATAGTCAATACTCTAGAAAAGTCTATAGCCAAGACCATAGACAGCTCTATAGTGAAGACTATAGACAGCTCTATAGTTAAGACTATAGACAGCTCTATAGTCAAGACTATAGACAGCTCTATAGTCAAGACTATAGACATCTGTATAGGCAAGACTATAGAGCTGTCTATAGTCAAGACTATAGACAGTTCTATAGGCAAGACTATAGAGAGTTCTATAATCAAGACTATAGACAGTTCTATATTCAAGACTATAGACAGTTCTATAGTCAAGACTATAGACAGTGCTAAAGTCTAGACTATAGACAGTTCTATAGATTCTAGACAATAGACAGTTCTATATATAGTTCTATAGTCAAGACTATAGACAGCTTTATAGTCAAGACTATAGACTGCTCTATAGTCAAGACTATTGACAGCTCTATAGTCAAGACTATAGACAGCTTTATAGTCAAGACTATAGGCAGCTTTATAGTCAAGACTATAGACAGTTCTATAGTTAATACTATAGACAACTCTATAGTCAAGACTATAGACAGCTCTATAGTCAAGACTATAGACAGCTCTATAGTAAAGACTATAGACAGCTCTATAGTCAAAAGCTGTGTAGGCAATACTATAGACAGCTCTATAGTCACGAATATAAAGAGCTCTATAGTCTGGACTGTAGACAGTCATATAATCTGGACTATAGACAGTTCTTTAGTTTTGGCTATAGACAGTTCTATAATCTATATTATAGACATTTCTATAGTCTAGACTATAGACAGTTCTATAGTCTAAAATATAGGCAGTTCTGCAGTCTGAACTATGGGCAGTTCTATGGTCTGAACTGTAGACTGTTCTATAGTCAAGACTATAGACAGTTCTGTAGTCAAAACTATAGACAGTTCTATAGTCAAGACTATAGCCAGTTCTATAGTCATGAATATAGACTTTTCTATTGTCAAGACTATAGGCAGTTCTATAGTCACGACTGCAGACCGTTCTATAGTCAAGACTATAGACAGTTCTATAATCAAGACTATAGAATGTTCATAGTCAAGACTATAGACAGTTCTATAGTCAAGACTTTAGGCAGTTCTATTGTCAAGACTATAGACAGTTCTATAGTCAAGACTATAGACAGTTCTATAATCAAGACTATAGAATGTTCATAGTCAAGACTTTAGGCAGTTCTATTGTCAAGACTATAGACAGTTCTATAGTCAAGGCTATAGACAGTTCTATAGTCAAGACTATAGACAGTTCTATAGTCAAGACTATAGACAGTTCTATAGTCAAGACTATAGACAGTTCTATAGTCAAGGCTATAGACAGTTCTATAGTCAAGACTATAGACAGTTCTATAGACATTTCTATAGTCAAGGCTATAGACAGTTCTATTGTCAAGACTATAGAGAGTTCCATAGTCAAGACTATAGACAGTTCTATAGTCAAGACTATAAACAGTTCTATAGTCAAGGCTATAGACAGTTCTATAGTCAAGACTATAGACAGTTCTATAGTCAAGACTATAGACAGTTCTATAGTCAAGACTATAGACAGTTCTATAGTCAAGGCTATAGACAGTTCTATAGTAAAGACTATGGACGGTTCTATAGTCAGGACTATAGACAGTTCTATAGTCAAGACTATAGACAGTTCTATAGTCAAGGCTATAGACAGTTCTATAGTCAAGACTATAGACAGTTCTATAGTCAAGACTATAGACAGTTCTATACTAAAGACTATATACAGTTCTATACTAAAGACTATGGACGGTTCTATAGTCAGGACTATAGACAGTTCTATTTACAGTTTTATATATTCTAGACTATAGAGAGCTCTATAGTCAAAACTATAGACAATTCTATAGTCAAGACTACAGACAGTTCTATAGTAAAGACTATAGACAGTTCTATAGTCAGGACTATAGACAGTTCTATTGTCAAGACTTTATACAGCTCTATAGTCAAGACTATAGACAGTTCTATAGTCAATACTATCTGAACTACAGAAAGCTCTATAGTCTGAACTATTGAAAGTTCTATAGTCTGAACTATAGAAGGCTCTATAGCATGTTCTATAGCAAACTCTATAGTCTGGAATATTGAAAGCTTTGTAGTCTAGCAATTCTAGTGTCTCACTACAGACAATCTATGCTCTGCTTTCCACCTGTCTACCTCATTTTAGCGCTCACTGTTATGGTTTCACTAGACTTTAATCAATATTTAATTGTAAGCTAACTGTTCTTCTTCTTCGTTTTTAAATTTTAAATTAACTTACTTTACTAAGTTTAGAACATGGTTGATTTGTTTTTATATTAATAAATTTTTTATATTTATTATTATAATATTTTATTTTTTAATATTTCGTTTTGTTTTAGTTTAAATTTGATATTTCGTAATTATTTTTTGAAGAATTTTTTGAAAATTCTTTTGCTATTTTGTTTTTTAAAAAATTAATAGTAACTTTATTTTATTTACTTTTTTATTTATTTTATTTGAAAGTGTGTATAATTTGTTTATTTGTATAATTTAGAAAAAAACATTTGCAATATAACGGTGTTGGTTTCAATATTTTGAAAGTATAGTTTTTTTTTTAGGGGGAGTTGTTTTTAGTTTTGAGAAAAATTATTATAATTATAAAATTAAATATTAGTGAGAGGAGTATGAGCATAGTTTGTTTGTTTTTTTTCAACTTGTTTTATATATTCATTTAAGGTCTGTTTATAATGGACGGAAACATATTTAGGCATAGTTTTTTTGGTTTAATCTTAAGATTTTTCTTTTGGTTTTCTTTTAAGTTTAAGGAGTTTAAAAATATGTTTAAACTTATGTAAGTAGGTGTGATAAATTGTAGGTATAAGTATATAGTATATCGTTATAAACTGCAATATTTTAACTATTCTTAGGGGCAAATTCACTTATGATTCAAGCTGGAATCATACTTATCTCGAGCCTATTCATGGAAGATCGAAAATCGATCGCAATATAGGTATTATCTTTTAGCCATCATTTCATACCCTTCGTTTCCAGCATATAGTAACTATTCCTAATTTTATATAGGGTCTAGAAGAAGCTCGAGTATCCAACATCGGAGGTGTATCACGTGCCTTACCAGTCTTTATATGCATCTGTTTGGATGAGTCTTCTCTAAGTCCCCATTCTCTTATTAGTAAGTCACTATGATCTATACTAGTTTGTCTGAGAACCTCAGGGAGTTTATTAAAAGTTGGGGACCCTAAAGATTGCAGCTATCTCAACTAACCTAAATACAGATTATTGGATAGTGCATAAAGTTGAGAATGATAATATAACAAATAATGCTTTCAGATCGAATTAGCATGACTGGTGCCGCCCCAACTACTGGATACTTTCGGAACATTTTGAAATATATCGTTTTCGTTAAAACATTTGCAGTTTATTTGAGTTTAGTTTAGGATTGACTTAAATACATTAGGTGATTATTCTTGACGTTAGTTAAAAGGTAAAATGTTCTGTAGTGGATTGTAGTTAAATTGTAGTTAAGTGTTTAACAATTTCATTATTTAGATCAATTATTAGCTTTAACAAAAACAAGGGACTGGTAAAATAATATTAGTACTACTCAATGGGATACCCTCATTGAAACAACAAGACAATTCTCTAAAGAAGTTGATGAGAAACTAAACAATTGCTCTGGAACTAAGTCATATTCTACAAAGCAACATTTTCTAGCAAAACATGCCACAAAAATTGAGCAATTTTCTATTAGAAAATGTACTTTAAATCACATACATCTTCTCTTGGAATAGTTGCTCAGAAACTGAGCAATTTTGGTTAAGAAGAGTTGCTCAGAAACCGAGCAATTTACTATAGGAAAAGTTGCTCAGAAACTTAGCTATTCTCTATAGGCAAAGCTGCTCAGAAAGTAAGCAATTCTGTATAGGAAAAGCTGCTCAAAAACTAAGCAATTTTGTATATGAAAAGTTTCTTAGGAACTGAGCAATTCTATATAGAAAAAGTTGCTAAGAAACTGAGAAATTTTCTATTGGATAGTTATTCAAAAACTGAGAAATTTTCTAGGGGAAAAGTAACTCTGAAGCTGAGCAATCTTCTATAGGATAAGTTGCTCAGAAACTCAGCAATCGGAACACAGTTGTTCAGAAACTTAGTCTATAGGCAAAACTGCTCAGAAAGTAAGCAATTCTCTATAGAAATTGTTGCTCAAAAACTGAGCAATTTTGTATATGAAAAGTTTCTCAGAAACTTAGCAATTCTCTATAGGAAAATTTTATGAAAAACTGAGAAATTTTCTATAGGAAAAGTTGCTCAGAAACACAGCAATCAGAACACACTTGTTCAGACACTTAGTTGCTCAAATTTTCTATAGAAAAAGTTGCTCAGAAACCGATCAAGCAATTTTCAAAGAATAAAGTTGTTTGGAAACTGAACATTTATCTAAAGGAAAAGTTGCTTATATATTAAATAAGTTGCTCAGTAACTAAGCAATTTGCTATGGGAAAAGCTGCTCAGAAACTGAGCTATTAACTATAGAAAATTTTGCTCAGAAACTGAGTTTTTTTTAGAAAAATTGCTCAGAAAATGATAAATTTTCTGTAGGGAGAAACTGAACAAATTTCTATAGGAAAAGTTGCTCAGAAACTAAGCAATTTTCAAAGGGAAAAGTCGCTTAGAAACTTATTAGTTTTCTAGTGGGAAAAGTTGCCCATATACTGATCAAGTTGCTCAGAAATTGAGCAATTTTCTTTTTCAATTAAATTTAAGAAAAGTTGCTCAAAAACTGGGCAATCTTCTTTAAGAAAAGTTGCTCAGAAATTGAGCAATTTTCTAAAGGAAATGTTGCCCAGAAGCTGAGAAATTTTCTATAAGAAAAGTTGGTCAGAAAATTACCAGTTTTCTGTAGGAAGAGTTGTTCAGAAACTGAACAAATTTCTATAGGAAAAATTGTTCAGAAACTAAGCAATTTTCTATAGGAAAGGTTGCTTAGAAGCTGAGCAATTTTCTATAAGAAAAGTTGATCAGAAGATGACCAATTTTCTGTATGAAAAGTTGTTCAAAAACTGAGCAACTTTCTATAGGAAAAGTTGCTCATATTCTGATTAAATTGCTCAGAAACTGAGCAATTTTCTGTAGGAAAAGTTGTTCTGAAACTGAGCAACTTTCTATAGGAAAAGTTGCTCATAAGCTGAGTCATTCTCTATAGGAAAAGTTGCTCAGCAACTGAGCAATCTTCATTAAGAAAATTTTCCTATAGAAAAGGTAGCCCAGAATCGGCGCAATTCGCTATAAGAAAAGTTGCTCAGAAGCTGAACAATTTTCAAAAGAGGGAAAGTTGTTTAGAATCTGAGCAATTTGTTCAGAAACTGAACAATATTCTTTAAGAAAAGTTGCTCATAAACTGAGTCATTTTCTGTAGGAAAAGTTGCTCATAAACTGAGCAATCTTGTTTAAGAAAAGTTGCTCAGAAACTGAGCAATTTTCTATAGGAAAAGTTGCTCATAAACTGAGTCATTTTCTATAGGAAAGGTTGCCCAAAATTTTCTAGAAGAAAGGTTGCTCAGAAGATGACCTATTTTCTGTAAGAAAAGTTGTTCAGAAACTGAACAATTTTCCATAGAAAAAGTTGCTTAGAAGCTGAGCAACTTTCTATAGGAAAAGTTGCTCATAAACTGGGTCATTTCCTGTAGGAAAAATTGCTTAAAAACTGTACCATTTTCTATGTTTCCCATAAACTGAATAATCTGTTTTAAGAAAAGTTGCTTACAAACTGAGCAATCTTCTTTAAGAAAAGTTGCTTAGAAACTAAGAAATTTTCCATAGGAAAGTATGCTGAGCGGGAGTTTCTCTGAGAGTAAAGTTGATAAGATTATTTGTGTTATATTTGTATTTGTAAGTACGAAAAATTAGTAAATTTTGTTGCTGTAATCAAATATTTACTAATTTTTTGTAGCTGGAACAAGTTTTATTTAAAATTTAGTTTATTTTAGTTTTTTTTTTTTTTTTTTTGTAAATAATTTTATATAATTTCCGTTAATTATAACCAGTCCTTAAAAAGAAAATACAATTTATGCCAAAGTTTTTTTAAACTAAACAGAATATTTTTAAGAAATTATAAAACAATTAAAGAAGGAAATTTTAATAATTTGTTGTTTTTGTTGCTATTTTGTATTTATTATTTTTATTTTATTAATTTATTTATATGTATGTATGTATTAAAAAAGATCACATTTCAATTCTTTTTTTTTTCCTCATTTAGTATATAATTTATTTAAATTGTTTTTTATTTTTTTCATAAACTTAAATTTATAAATATTTGTTTTGTTTTTAAAGTTTATTTTTTTTATAATAAACCAATAAGTGTTTATTTTTGTTGTTGTTGTTTTTTGTAATGTATGTATGTATAATTTTATTATTATGAATTAAATATAAAATATTTATTTTTTTCGTTTAAGTTTTCTTAATAAAAAAAAAACAAGTAAAACATAAATTTTTTTTATAAATAAACATTTAAATTTAAAAATTATTAGTAACTTTTTGTCTGTTAAAATGTTGGTTTTATTTATTTTTTGTTTTCTTAAAGTTTGTTTTTCTTTTAAATAAATTAGGAAGTTGTTTTTTTTGTATTTATTTTTGTTTAAGTATTTTTAATTTTAGTAATTTTTTTTATTTATTTTTATTAAATATGTAAAATATTGTTTGATTTTTATTTAATTTTTTTATAAATTTTTTTAATTTTTTTTGTATTTTTTTATGAATTTTTATAAAAAATATTTTTATTTATTTATTTTTTTTCTCTCAGTGTAGTTAATATTTTTCTTTGAATTTTGTTTTGTAAAAAAAGTTGAAAGTTTTTTTTTCTTGTTTGTGTTGTTAAAAAAGATTTTTTTGAGTATTTTGTTGTTGTTGTTTTTTCAATAATTTATCTGCTGTTTTGTTGTTGTTTTATTTTAAAATATTTTTTTCTTGTTGTTTTTTTTGGTTATAAATCGTTGTTGCAAAAATAGGACGTGACTTTACTTTTTGTTTTTTTTTATTTATTTATATTTTTGTATAATTTTTTTTCTTCTTCTTCTTTATAATTTTTTTTTCAATATTTTGATTAGTTTTGTTTTTTTTTTTATATTTACTATAAATATTTATTGTTTTTCCCCTTTTTGTTGTTTATTTTTTCTATTATTTTTAATAAAGTAGTTACAACTCTACATTTTTTTTAGAAAAAAAAAAACTTTTACAAAAGTTGCTCGTAAATGGAAGCAATTTTTATACCAAAAAAAAAGTTGCTTAGAAAGTAATAAATTTCCTTAAAGAAAAGTTGCTCGAATACAAAGCAATTTTCTGTAGCAAAAATTTCTTACAAACTCACAATAAACCGAAAAGTTGCTCATAAACGGAAGCAATTTTCTATACAAGAAAATAGTTGCTTAGAAAAAGATCAATTTCCTTAAAGAAAAGTTGCTTACAAACTGTTCAATTCTTCATTGAAAGAGTTGTTTAGTTATTGGTAAATTTTCTAAAGGAGAAGTTGCTCGAATACTAAGCAATTTTCTATAGCAAAAGTTGCTTAGAAACTGACAAATTTTTAATAGAAAAAGTTGCTTAGAAAGTGATAAATTTCCTTAAAGAAAAGTTGCTTACAAACTGTTCACTTCTCCATTGAAAAAATTGTTTAGATATTGCTAAATTTTCTAAAGGAAAAGTTGCTTGAATACAAAGCAATTTTCTATAGCAAAAGTTACTTAGATTTTGACAACTTTTCCATAAAAAAAGCTGCTTGGAAACTGACAACTTTTTAATAGAAAAAGATGCTTAGAAAGTGACAACTTTTATATAGAAAAAGTTGCTTTGAAACTGACAACTTTTATGTAGAAACAGTTGTCTAGGAAATGGCAACTTTTTTTATAGGAAAAGTTGCTTAGGAACTGACATCTAGTCTATAGGAAAATTGTATAGTAAAAGTTGCTTCGAAACTGACAACACTTATCCTTATGAAAAGTTGCTTAAAAACTGATAATTTAAAAAAAAAGTTGCTTAACTATAGGAAAAGTTGCTTAGAAATGTTGAAGGAAAAGTTGCTTAGAAACTGACATCATGTCTATAGAAAAAATTGCTTACAAACTGGCAACTTGTCCATAGGAAATGTTTCTTAGAAAATTTCACTTGGCTGTGCGAAAAATTGCTTAGAATAACCTTTTTATAGGAAAAGTTGCTTGGAAATTAACAACTTGTCTATAGAAAAAGTTGCTTATAAACAGACAACTTCTTTATAGGAAAATTTGCGTAGAAACTGAAAACTTCTTTATAGAAAAAGTGGCTTGGAAACTGGCAACTTGTCTATAGGAAAAGTTGTTTAGAAAGTGGCAACTTTCTTATATGAAAAGTTGCTTATAAACGGATGAACTTTATTACAGGAAAAGTTGCTTAGAAACTTATAACTCGTCTAATGGAAAAGTTGTTTAGAAACTGATAACTTGTTTATAGAAAAAGTTGCTTAGAAACTGACAACTTGTCTTTAGGAAAAGTTGCTTAGAAACTGATAACTTTATTATGGAAAAAGTTGATTAGAAGCTGACATCCAGTCTTTAGGAAAAGTTGCTTGTTTTTAAGAAAATTTGCTTCGAAACGGACAAACTTTTTATCGAAAAAGTAACTAAGAAACTGGCAACTTTTCTATAGGAAAAGTTGCTAAGAAACTGTCATCACATCTGTGGAAAAGTTGCTTAAGAACTGGCTACTTGTAAACTGACATTTTGTCTTTAGGAAAAGTTGCTTATATCTCTATTATATCAAAATTTGCTTCAAAACTGACAAAAGTTGCTCCACTGTCCATGATTCCATGAAAATAGTTTATTAGAAATTAAGTTGTTTACTGTAACAAAAGTTGCTCAGAAAGTGAGTAGTTTTTTATAGAAAAAGTTGCTCAGTAACAGAACAAATTTCTATGAGAAAAGTTGCTCAGAAACAGAGGAAAAGTTGATGAAAACTTAGAGGTTTATTATAGAAAAATTTACTCAGCAACAGAGCGATTTTCTAAAGGAAAAGTTGCTCAAAAACTAATTAGTTTGGTATAGGAAAAGTTTCTCAGTAACATAGCAATATTCTATAGGAAAAGTTGCTAAGTATGTGTCCATGATTCCATGAAAATAGTTATTTAGAAACTGAGTTGCTTTACTGTATCAAAAGTTGCTTAGAATATGATTAGATTTCTATAGGAAAAGTTGCTCAGTAATAGAACAAGTTGCTCAGAAACAGAGGAAAAGTTGCCCGAAAAACTGAGTAGTTTATTATAGAAAAATTTGTTCAGCTACAGAGCGAACTTTCTAAAGGAAAAGTTGCTCAAAAATTTAGTAGTTTATTATAGGAAAAGTTGCTCATTAACAGAGCAATATTCTATAGGAAAAGTTGCTCAGAAATTAAGCAATTTTCTCTAGGAAATTTCAACAAATAGGAACAGAAATTGATAAGAGATTATGTAGGAAAAGTTGCTAGAAAATTGAGCAATTATCTTTATAATAGAGTTGCTCGGAAACTGATTAAGTTGCTCAGAAATGAACGAGTGTTCTATAGGAAAACAGAAACAGACAACTTTTCTACCGGAAAGCTTAATTATTTGCTTTAAAAAATTGCTTAAAATTTGGAAAATTTGAAATTTAAGAAAAAATTTTATTTTTTAAAATAATTTTAAATATTTTTTTTTTAATTTTAAACCATGTAGAGTTGTTTTAATCTATTGTTTTTGTTTTTTTTGTTAACAAAAATTTATTAAATAAAAAAATGAAAAATTCATAAAAATTAAACTTTTTTCTAATATTTTTATTTTAAGTATATGTTGTTGTTTTAGTTGTTTTTATTTTTAGTTTGAATCAGTAATATGGAACACTAGTGTTGTATTTATTTTTTTTGTTAATATTTTTATATTTAATCTAAGTTTTTTTCAATTTTAACTTGTTGTTTTAATATTTAAGTCTTTGCTAAAGTTTGGAGAAAAAAAATCTTTAGTAATTTATTTGTTTTTTTTTTAACTACTCTAATTTAATAATTTTTTTTTGTTTTGTAAATAATTCATCAACCTTTAATTTTCTTTAATTATTGTTAATGGAAATGTAGAACAGAGAGATTTGTCAACATTTATGTTTATTATTTATATTTTTCAGAAGTTTAAACGAGAGTTAGTAGAAATAAGTTAAATTTCAAAATTTTTTTAAATTTAAAAAAAAAAATTTTAACTCTCGTTTTTAAAACTTGAAAGGGATTTTTTTTTCATAAACAATTAATTGCTGTTTTAAATCTATATATTTTTTTTTGTTTAAAAACTCTACTTGGCTTTAAAGTTTTTTTTTTTTTTTTTTTTTTCAATTATAATTTTCCATTTATTTATTTTTTTTTTTGGTTTATAAACATTTAATTGTTCAACAGCACTGTTTTTTTTTCTTGTTTTGTTTTAGATTTTCTAGAAATTTCTATAAAATTGTTTGTGTTTTTCTTTAAATTTCATAAATTTTGAAAATTATTTTTGTTGTTGTTGTAATATTTATTCAAAAAAGTGTTACTTTTTGGTGTATTTTTGTTTTTTTTAATAATAATTTTGTTTTTTTGATTAATTTTAAATTTTCCTTAAATGTATTTTAAAACATTTAAAGAAAATTTTTGTATAATTTTTTATTTTATTTATTAGAGTAAAATTTTAATGTAAAAATGTTTTTTTTTTCTTTAATTATACATATTAAATTTTTATCATTATTGTAGTGTGTGTTTGTTAAGTGTTTTCTTTAAGTGTAACTATTTGTTTCAGTGTGTTTTTTATATATTAATACTAATAAGTACGTTTTTTTTGTTTTTCTTTCAGTGTATTTTTGTAGGTGTTTAAAATTGTTTTTGTTAGTTAAATTATTAAATAATTTCTAAAACAAAAAACGCATATTCTTAGGTGATTGATTTCTTAGTTAAATTCTAATAATGTTTTGTTTGTGATTTCTAATGTATAAAATGAATTATTTTTGTTTTTTTTTTTTGGTTTAAACATTTAATGATTTTTATAATTATGAACATTGGTTTTTTTATCATTTAAGTTTTAATGTATATTAAGTATTTGTTTTTTTATACAAAAGAAAACTTAAATAAAGTTTAGTTTTGTTGTTTTAGAATTTGTTGCAGAGTGTTAAAAACAAATGCCTTCTTTAAGATATATAAGGCTATAGATCTGCGCTTTTCAAGGGAGTTAAAAAAAAACAAACTCTTTAAACTTGACAGCACTGTTTTGCAGTTCTCCATACAAACTGTCTATGGTTTCAGGAAACAAAAGTTACTCAGAAACTGAGCAGTTTTCTATAGGAAAAGTTGCTCAGTAAATGATCAAATTCCGATAGGAAAAGTTGCTCAGCAGTACAGGAAAAGTTGCTCAAAAACTGAACAGTAGTCTATAGGAAAAGTTGCTCCTAAATATTCAGTAGATTACTTTAGGAAAAGTTGCTGAGAAAGAGAGCAATATTCTATAGGAAAAGTTGCTCAGAAAGAGAGCAATATTCTATAGAAAATGTTGCTTAGAAAGAGAGCAATATTTTAGAGGAAAAGTGGCTCTGAAACTGTCCATGATTTCATGAAAATAGTTGTTTAGAAACTGAATATTTTACTGTATCAAAAGTTGCTCAGAAACTGAACACATTTCGAAAGGAAAAGTTGCTCAGAAAGAGATGCAAAATTGCTCAAAAACTGAACAAATTGTAAAAAGGAAATGTTGTTCCTAAATACTGAGTACATTACTTAAGGAAAAGTTAATCAGAAGCTGTCTATGATTCCATAAAAATAGTTGTTTAGAAACTGAATTGTTTACTGTACCAAAAGTTGCTCAGAAACAGAGTAGTTTTCTATAAGAAAAGTTGCTCAGTAACAGAACAAATTTCGATAGGAAAAGTTGCTCAGAAACACAGGAAAAGTTGCTCAAATACTGAACAATTATCTAAAGGAAGAGCTGATCAAAAACTGAGCAGATTACTTTAGAAAAAGTTGCTCAGAAAGAGAGCAATTATCTATAGGAAAAGTTGCTGAGAAAGAGAGCAATAATCTATAGGAAAAGTTGCTCAGGAAAAGAACAATATTCTATAGGAAAAGTTACCCAGAAACTGTCTATGATTCCATGCAAATAGTTGTTTAGTTTATTATATGAAAAGTTGCTCTATAACATAGCAATATTCTATAGGAAAAATTGCTCAGAAACTGTTCATGATTCCATCAAAATAGTTGTTTAGAAACTCAGTATTTACTGTAGCAAAAGTTGCTCAGAATATGATCAGATTTCTATAAGAAAAGTTGCCTAGAACCAGAACAAATTTCTATGGAAAAGTTTCTCAGAAACAGAGGAAAAGTTGCCCAAAAACTGAGCGGTTGTTTATAGAAAATTTTGCTCAGCAACAGAGCGATTGTCCAACGGTAAAACCGACTAGCTTATTATAGGAAAAGTTGCTCAATAACAGAGCAATATCCTATAGGAAAAGTTGCTCATGATTCCATGGAAATAGTTGCTTAGAAACTCAGTATTTACTGTTGCTCAGAAGCTGTGTAGTTTTCCATAGGAAAAGTTGCTCAGAAACAGAACAAATTTCTATTGAAAAAGTTGCTCAGAAAAAGAGTGATATTCTCTAGGAAAAGTTGCTTAAAAACTAAGCAATTTTCTATAGGAAATTTCAACAACAAAGTTGCTCAAAAATTGAGCAATTATCTATAAAATAAAGTTGCACAGAAACTGATTAATTTGCTATAGGAGAAGTTGATCAGAAACTAAGTAGTTTACTATAGAAAAAGTTGCTGAGAAACTACCGAAAAGTGGCTCGGTAACTGAAAAAGTTTTTTTATAGGTAAAGTTGCCCAGAAACTAAGCAATCTTACTGTCAGAAACTGAAAAATGTTCTAAAGGAAAATCTATCATAAACTGAGCATTTTCATATAAAAAAGTTTCTATAGAAAAAGTTGCTCAGAAACTAAGCAATTTTCTATAGGAAAATCTGTAAAAAAACGGAACACTTTTATTTAGGAAATGTTGCTGAGAAACCAAGCAACTTTCTATAGAAAATATTACTGAAAATTTCTATACAAAAACTTTTCTCTAAAAACAGTTTTCTCAGCAACTTTTCTGCAGGAAAAGTTGCTGAGAAACTGAGCAATTTTCTAAAGTTGCTCAGATACTGAGTAGAAAATATTGCTCAGAAGATAAGCAATTTTCTAAAGGAAAAGTTGGTCAGAAACCAAGCAATTTTCTATAGAAAAAGTTGCTGAGAATCTGAGTTGCTCAAATACTGAGCAATTTTCTTTCGAAAACGTTGCTCTTAAACCCAGAAATTTTCTATAGGAAATGCTGCTCTTAAACTGAGTTCTTTAAAAAATTAGTTTGGAAACTTATTACTGCTGCTCAGTAACTCAGGGGATAATAACAGTTTATAACGGCTTAATAACAGTGCTGTCTAGTTTTCTCTTATATATTAAAGAGAGAGAGAAAGAGAAAAATTTCCTATACTTAGTAGTTTTCTTTTCCTCATCGATAATTTCATTTTTTCTTAAAAACTTTTTAACAAAATTGAGAGAACTTACTTTAAGTAATAAAACTCCCTGAAACACATACATAGCCATTTAGTCCTTAATGTTGAGGCTGTGCTGTAGCCGGATAAATGAAGGCATGTGTTGGATGTCCTGGATGTTGTGTTAGTGCTGCAGCAGCACCGGTCAATGTTGTAACATCGGTTGGTTGTGTTAAAATTGGAATGCAATTCGTATTGTAATTGCTGTTGGAGAGTGTTGTACCCAAGACCAGAGGCGGTGCTTGAGTTGCTATGGCTATTGTCATGGCCGTAGCGGCGGCATTAGGCGTTGGATGTGGTGGGGCCTTAAGATAATTGGGAGTTGGTGTTGTTGTTGCTGTAGCTGGTGGTGGTGGTTGTAGAGGTGCAGCTGCAGCTAAAGGCAAATAATTAGCTGCCATTGGTGTGGGTATTGTGGCTGTGGATGTTGTTGAGTGGGTCGTAGTCGTCGAGAGGGTGGGAGAGCAGGCCTTCGAGCATGATAACGATGAGGAGGCGGACGATGACGTTGAGGCAGCTGAGGGGGAATAAGGTGAGGTGATGTGATGATGCTGGTGAGGATGATGTTGATGATGATGGTGGTGGTGACTGTGGTGTTGCTGTTGTTGATGATGTTGATATTGTTGTTGGTAGTGAATTTGTGGATGTTGTTGCTGTTGTTGATGATGATGACTATTGTAAGTTGTATTGGCAGTTGTATATTGTAACTGTTGATATTGTTGTGGTTGCTGTTGTGAGGTATGATAGATATGTGAGAGAGCTGTCGTTGCATGTTGTTGTTGTTGTTGTTGATGATGAAACAAATTTGTTTGTGTTGTTAATGCTTTTGCTGTGGGTAAACATGATTGCTGTTGTTGATGTTGTGTTGTTGCATAACTTATCGTTGCCGGTGTATAGAAATGTTGCTGATGATGTGGTTCAATTATAATTAAATTATTATTATAATTTGTGGTTGCAATTGTAGCCGTTGTTGAGGGTATTACAACACCACATGTTGTTGTTAGTTTTAATTGTTGTTCATAGTCATGTTGTTGTTGCTGTTGAAGTGTAGTTTGCTGTTGTTGCTGCTGATTGTGTGTATTAATATTATTGTTGCTGCTAATGTTGTTATTATTATTGTTGTTGTTGCTGTTGTTGCCATTTATTAATGCTGCCATTATATTAGCGGGCGGCAATACAATTGGTATGTGATAATATTTACATTGTTTACGTCTGCACTGACCATTGGCATGATCACGACACACAGCCACACGTTGATCACATACTTCAACCTTATCGTCTGCATTTTGTTAAGATTTTAAAGTTAAGAAAAAGAGATAGAGAAGTCAAGTAAATTATTAAAAGTTTTTGGGGAAGCTTGCTTAAGATTTTTATTATTAAAATGTGATATTTTTGTAAAAAAAAGCAGGGTGAATTTATTTAGAAATATAACTAAGATACCTGCTTAATATAAAATACATCTTTATTATGATAAATGCTTAAATTAAATTTAAAATTTAACTTAATTTTATATTTAAAATAATTTTTTGCAATTATTCACTTTTATTCACAAAAATTATTTGCATAGCCGTCTACGACGAGGTTCGTCAAACACCTATTAATTCCTGATCATATTACAAAAAGTCGAAGGTCTTGTTAAAGTTGTCTCATGGTAGATCGGAAAAACTGAACTAGAATTGAACTAGAATTGAACTATAACTGAACTAGAACAGAATTAGAACTAAACTAGAACTGAACTAGAACTGAACTAGAACTGAACTAGAACTGAACTAGAACTGAACTAGAACTGAACTAGAACTGAACTAGAACTGAACTAGAACTGAACTAGAAACTGAACTAGAACTGACTAGAACTGAACTAGAACTGAACTAGAATTGAACTAGAACTGAACTAGAACTGAACTAGAACTGAACTAGAACTAGAACTGAACTAGAACTGAACTAGAACTGAACTAGAACTGAACTAGAACTAGAACTGACTAGAACTGAACTAGAACTGAACTAGAACTGAACTAGAACTGAACTAGAACTGAACTAGAACTGAACTAGAACTGAACTAGAACTGAACTAGAACTGAACTAGAATTGAACTAGAACTGAACTAGAACTAGAACTGAACTAGAACTGAACTAGAACTGAACTAGAACTGAACTAGGACTGAACTAGAAACTGAACTAGAACTGAACTAGAACTGAACTAGAACTGAACTAGAACTGAACTAGAACTGAACTAGAACTGAACTAGAACTGAACTTAGACTGAACTAGAAACTGAACTAGAACTGAACTAGACTGAACTAGAACTGAACTAGAACTGAACTAGAACTGAACTAGAACTGAACTAGAACTGAACTAGAACTGAACTAGAAACTGAACTAGAACTGAACTAGAACTGACTAGAACGAACTGAACTGAACTAGAACTGAACTAGAACTGAACTAGAACTGAACTAGAACTGAACTAGAACTGAACTAGAACTGAACTAGAACTGAACTAGAACTGAACTAGAACTGAACTAGAACTGAACTAGAACTGAACTAGAACTGAACTAGAACTGAACTAGAACTGAACTAGAACTGAACTAGAACTGAACTAGAACTGAACTAGAACTGAACTAGAACTGAACTAGAACTGAACTAGAACTGAACTAGAACTGAACTAGAACTGAACTAGAACTGAACTAGAACTGAACTAGAACTGAACTAGAACTGAACTAGAACTGAACTAGAACGGAACTAGAACTGAACTAGAACTGAAGTAGAACTGAACTAGAACTGAACTAGAACTGAACTAGAACTGAACTAGAACTGAACTAGAACTGAACTAGAACTGAACTAGAACTGAACTAGAACTGAACTAGAACTGAACTAGAACTGAACTAGAACTGAACTAGAACTGAACTAGAACTGAACTAGAACTGAACTAGAACTGAACTAGAACTGAACTAGAACTGAACTAGAACTGAACTAGAACTGAACTAGAACTGAACTAGAACTGAACTAGAACTGAACTAGAACTGAACTAGAACTGAACTAGAACTGAACTAGAACTGAACTAGAACTGAACTAGAACTGAACTAGAACTGAACTAGAACTGAACTAGAACTAGAACTAGAACTAGAACTGAACTAGAACTGAACTAGAACTGAACTAGAACTGAACTAGAACTGAACTAGAACTGAACTAGAACTGAACTAGAACTGAACTAGAACTGAACTAGAACTGAACTAGAACGAACTAGAACTGAACTAGAACTGAGACTAGAACTGAACTAGAACTGAACTAGAACTGAATACTAGAACTGAACTAGAACTGAACTAGAACTGAACTAGAACTGAACTAGAACGACTAGAACTGAACTAGAACTGAACTAGAACTGAACTAGAACTGAACTAGAACTGAACTAGAACGAACTAGAACTGAACTAGAACTACTGAACTAGAACTGACTAGAACTGAACTAGAACTGACTAGAACTGACTAGAACTGAACTAGACTGAACTAGAACTGACTAGAACTGAACTAGAACTGAACTAGAACTGAACTAGAACTGAACTAGAACTGAACTAGAACTGAACTAGAACTGAACTAGAACTGAACTAGAACTGAACTAGAACTGAACTAGAACTGACTAGAACTGAACTAGAACTGAACTAGAACTGAACTAGACTGAACTAGAACTGAACTAGAACTACTGAACTAGAACTAGAAATGAACTAGAACTGAACTAGAACTGAACTAGAACTGAACTAGAACTGAACTAGAACTGAACTAGAACTGAACTAGAACTGAACTAGAACTGAAGTGAACTAGAACTGAACTAGAACTGAACTAGAACTGAACTATAACTGAACTAGAATTGAACAGAATAAAAGATGTATAAAACAGGAATGTTTTTCCCAAAAAATGTTAAGTTTATCTTCAATCAGTGTTATTGGGTTGCTTCTGCTATTAGGTGTAAAGATAGAAAGATCCATGGTTCCATTTCTTTGGTTGTACATATTGATTGTTTTTCAGTTGTTGTTTTTAATAAGTTACAATAATTGGATTTAATTTATTTAAATAAGTGTTCTTCAAAAAGGTTTATTGTTCTTAAATTTTATACTTGCAGAGATTAAACCAACAAATATGACAAGTATTTTGATAGAATCTTGAAATTTTCATAAAATACTTAAATTTTTAAAAATTTTAAATAACTAAAAAAATAAATTAAAGTAAGAATCGAACTAAAAATTTAAATAGACGAAACAATTTAAAAGCCAACTAAATACAAAATATTAGAATTATATATAGAACTACCATACACTAATTCAATATCGAAATAAGCCTAAATAAAAATTTATAGAAAAAAAAAATCAAAATCGAAATAAAAAATTTAGCAGCATGCACTTACCTTCAGTTAAATGAACGAATCTACAATTTAACCGACTGCACATAGATCTATTAAAATCTTGGCACACCGGGAGGGTGTCCAGTAACTAGAGATTACAAAATAAATAAAACATGTTGTTTGTTTGTTGTTGTTGTATGTTTTGGACGAGTTTTGTTGGGGTTTTTGATGTAAAAGTGTATTTGTTGTTGTAAAAGATGTTAGTTGTAGTTTTTTGTTGTTGTTGTTGTAGTTGTTTTTAGATGTACAGATTTACGAGATGCGAGCACAATTAATTTTCAAAAAAATAAATCAAAATAAAAAAAATTTTACCAAAAATAATTACATTTCACCAAATACAAATCAATTTTTTTTAATAAAAATTAAAAAAAAAATAAAATCAATTTGGAAAAGTTGATCGAGTGTTTAAAATAATATTTTTGTTTAATTTATTTATATATTTAAAAAAAAAGAGAAGAAGAAGAAAAAAAGAAAGAAAAAAGAGCAAAAATTAGTTTTATATTGTTCATACTATATAATAAATTATAGTATTTTTTAAATGTATTTTAATAATATAATTTAATATATTTGTTTGTTAGTTATATAAATCTTTTTTTTAAGTTTTTAAAATAAAATTAAATAAAAATATGTTGATGTTGTTCTTGTTGTTACTATAACTTATGGGCTAAACTTTAAATAAAAAGAATATTAAAGCTTTAAGCTCTAGTTTCCCCCTAAATGGCAATTTTTCAGTCTTTATGATTATTTGTTATACTTTCTTAAATTTAGCTAAATATGGTAAAATAATTGGTTTATTTCGATTACTTAAATTCAAATTTGCTTAAAATTAAGTAAATAAGAAGGAATAATAAAGAGTTTAATAATAAAAATACATGACAGACATTACACAAGACAAATAGAAATTATGCTTTTATGTAAAAGTCTAGAACTGAGATACAGTAGATCTATAACTGAACTAGAATTAGTTTAGAACTGAAATAGATTTAAACCAGAACAGAACTAAAATAGAACTAGAATTGAACTAGAAGAGAACTAGAACAGAACTAGAACAGAACTAGAACAGAACTAGAACAGAACTAGAACAGAACTAGAACTAGAACAGAACTAGAACAGGACTAGAACTGAACTAGAACAGAACTAGAACAGAACTAGAACTGAACTAGAACTGAACTAGAACTGAACTAGAACTGAACTAGAAATGAACTAGAACTAAATTAGAACTGAACTAGAACTGAACTAGAACTGAAATAGAACAGAACTACAACAGAACTAGAACATAACTAGAAAAGAACTAGTCAAGAACTAGAACTAAACTAAAATAGAACTAGAACAGAACTAGAACAGAACTAGAACAGAACTAGAACAGAACTAGAACAGAACTAGAACAGAACAGAACAGAACAGAACAGAACAGAACAGAACAGAACAGAACTAGAACAGAACTAGAACAGAACTAGAACAGAACTAGAACAGAACTAGAACAGAACTAGAACAGAACTAGAACTGAACTAGAACAGAACTAGAACAGAACTAGAACTAGAACAGAACTAGAACAGAACTAGAACAGAACTAGAACAGAACTAGAACTAGAACAGAACTAGAACAGAACTAGAACAGAACTAGAACAGAACTAGAACAGAACTAGAACAGAACTAGAACAGAACTAGAACAGAACTAGAACAGAACTAGAACAGAACTAGAACTAGAACAGAACTAGAACAGAACTAGAACAGAACTAGAACTAGAACAGAACTAGAACAGAACTAGAACAGAACTAGAACAGAACTAGAACAGAACTAGAACAGAACTAGAACAGAACTAGAACTGAACCAGAACTGAACTAGAACTGAACTAGAACTGAACTAGAACTAGAACTGAACTAGAACTGAACTAGAACTGAACTAGAACTGAACTAGAACTGAACTAGAACTGAACTAGAACTGAACTAGAACTGAACTAGAACTGAACTAGAACTGAACTAGAACTGAACTAGAACTGAACTAGAACTGAACTAGAACTGAACTAGAACTGAACTAGAACTGAACTAGAACAGAACTAGAACAGAACTAGAACAGAACTAGAACAGAACTAGAACTGAACTAGAACTGAACTAGAACAGAACTAGAACAGAACTAGAACAGAACTAGAACAGAACTAGAACAGAACTAGAACAGAACTAGAACAGAACTAGAACAGAACTAGAACAGAACTAGAACAGAACTAGAACAGAACTAGAACAGAACTAGAACAGAACTAGAACAGAACTAGAACAGAACTAGAACAGAACTAGAACAGAACTAGAACAGAACTAGAACAGAACTGGAACAGAACTAGAACTTGAACTGAACTAGAACTGAACCAGAACAGAACTAGAACAGAACTAGAACTGAACTAGAACTGAACTAGAACTGAACTAGAACTGAACTAGAACTGAACTAGAACTGAACTAGAACTAAACTAGAACTGAACTAGAACTGAACTAGAACTGAACTAGAACTGAACTAGAACTGAACTAGAACTGAACTAGAACTGAACTAGAACTGAACTAGAACTGAACTAGAACTGAACTAGAACTGAACTAGAACTGAACTAGAACTGAACTAGAACTGAACTAGAACTGAACTAGAACTGAACTAGAACTGAACTAGAACTGAACTAGAACTGAACAAGAACTGAACTAGAACTGAACTAGAACTGAACTAGAACTGAACTAGAACTGAACTAGAACTGAACTAGAACTGAACTAGAACTGAACTAGAACTGAACTAGAACTGAACTAGAACTGAACTAGAACTGAACTAGAACTGAACTAGAACTGAACTAGAACTGAACTGAACTAGAACTGAACTAGAACTGAACTAGAACTGAACTAGAACTGAACTAGAACTGAACTAGAACAGAACTAGAACAGAACTAGAACAGAACTAGAACAGAACTAGAACAGAACTAGAACAGAACTAGAACAGAACTAGAACAGAACTAGAACAGATCTAGAACAGAACTAGAACAGAACTAGAACAGAACTAGAACAGAACTAGAACAGAACTAGAACAGAATTAGAACAGAACTAGAACAGCACTAGAACAGAACTAGAACAGAACTAGAACAGAATTAGAACTAGAACTAAACTAGAACTAAACTAAAATAGAACTAGAACAGAACTAGGACAGAACTAGAACAAAACTAGAACAGAACTAAAACAGAACTAGAACTGATCTAGAACTGAACTAGAACTGAACTAGAACTGAATTAGAACTGAACTAGAACTGAACTAGAACTGAACTAGAACAGAACTAGAACTGAACTAGAACTGAACCAAAACTGAACCGCTATAGAAGGCTTATTTTATATCATTAATGTCTAATAAAATGGAAAATTTAAAATTGTTCAATGTGTATTCCTAATAATATTATGAAGCATAATTTCTATAAGCTTGCGTTTAGGTTTTTTAAAAAAGCTTAATTTTAAGAATATATTAATATTAACAAAATTAAGCTCTTGGTTTTATTGTTTCATGGTTTAATAAATAAGTTTGAAAATTTCACATTGAATCTAAATTAATGTAAAAGAAGTTAAAAAAAAAATTAAAAACATAACAGGTAAAAAGCTTTAAAAAAGCTTCATAGAGAAAGCAGCAAGTTTTAATTTTAATTGATTTTTTTTTGTAATTTAAAAATATTGTTTAATTGGTGATTTAAAATTAAAATATAGATTATATAAGATCTAAACAACACACGCACACCAGTTTTGTAATTTGTATATAGACTAAATGAGAGAAAGAGAGAAAAAAAAAATACAGGTAACAAGAAGAGAAAAGCTTAAATAAAAAACAGCTTTGGCACTAGAATAAACTGAACTTAAAAGTAAATTTAAGGAATTTTCTTTTTAAACTCACATTTTCAGTTTTGATTTTTTTTTTGATTTTGGGCTTTGTTGGTTTTGATTCTAATATCACAATTTAAGTTTTTTTATAATTTGTTTAAATGGAATGTTGTTGTTTTTTTGTAATTATTTTTTTAATATTTTGTAAGAAAAAATATGAATTAAATTTGGTGCTATAGTTTAGTTTTTTTTTGTTTTTGATTTTAATTTGAGATTTTATTTATTTTTAATAATTTGGTTTTTGGGAAAAAAGTGAAGCTCCTAAAACTCAGTGTTTTCTTAGGTTAGAATTTAAGAGATCTTTTTAACAAACACACAGTTACAAATCCTAAATGACGGCACTAGAAATATATGAGAAAAGAGACAAAAAAGAATAAAAAAAAGAAAACAATAAGCTTTTTTGTTGTTGTAGTTTGTTTTTAAGAAAAAAACATTTAATTGTTGGTAATAATTTATATATAGATAATTATATATATATATAGTAGATATTTGTTTTAAAAATAAAAGTTGAAAAGCTTAGGTGTTTAACAAGCTTAAAAGCTCTTTTTTTTCTCTAATACATTTACGTTTAAAGTGTAAGTTGTTTTTATTTTTAATTTAATTGTTGTTTGTAGTTGATGAAGGCAAAACCAAAATTTAAATATAAGCACAACTAAAGCTTTATTTATTTATGTTTTTTTTTATATATAAAAAAGCTTTTAAGCTAAACTCAAGCTCAAGAAGCAATATGTATATTTTTTTTGATTTGTAATGCAATTTGTTTAATTAATTTTTTTTTTAATTTGTTAAAGGTTTCATTACCTAATTATGTAAACAGTACCATTTATAAGTATAGGACACTGTGTGTGATATAATAACCGCCGATCGGAGTTATGAGCTGCTTACAAAAGTAAATTTTTATAATACAGGGAGTTTATCAAAGGAGTTTCAGCGGATTTTTTGGAATAAAATTAAGACACACCATACAGAAAAAGAAGAATGGGGAAAAGAAGAAGAAAAAAAATTTTCAGTTTTAACAAATGTTTCTTTTTTAGGCTATTTTTGTTTTACAAAATATTCTTAATTACTTAACTTAAACTATTATTAAGAATTGAATATTTTCCTTTTTTTATTAGAAAAAAAGGCTTAAAATGTCCTTGCTTACAAAGCAAAAACAATACCATAGTTTTTATAGTAAATTACTAGTTTTTTTTCTGGCTATTTAACTAACTATACATGTGTATGTTTGTATGTGTTTAACTGTGTCTTTGTGTGCTTTTAATACTAATGCCTTTTTTCATTAGTCGTTATTTTTTTTTTCTGTTTAAAAGGTAAAAGGGAGTGTCATAACAGTTGTAATCGCCATCCTCATCATCATCATCATTGCCGCCGCCATTGCCATCATCATCAGTCATTAGTGTTAGTTAAATATTGGTTAGAGCAGTTGGAATACATACAGTCAACACAATATAAAAGACAGAAAAAAGAAAAAAGCAAAATTGTGACATCACCATCATCATGGACTGACAAAAACAGCTTTTTTTAGTAGTATTTGTTGTTTTTGTAGTTGTGTGTTTGCTTTCACTATCAGGCTTTAATTTGGCTTACCCTCTTCTCTTGTATGAGCAACAGTTACGGTTGGAATTATAAGGATATCCACATAAATTTTCAAAACTTAAGACAACTTAATTAGATCTAAGACCGAAAAGTTTGAAATACGTCTTTAAATAGAAGCGAACTAGAACTGAACTAGAACAGAACTAGAAGTGAAGTAGAACAGAACTAGAACAGAACTAGAACTGAACTAGAACTGAACTAGAACTGAACTAGAACTGAACTAGAACTGAACTAGAACTGAACTAGAACTGACTAGACTGAACTAGAACTGAACTAGAACTGAACTAGAACTGAACTAGAACTGAACTAGAACTGAACTAGAACTGAACTAGAACTGAACTAGAACTGAACTAGAACTGAACTAGAACTGAACTAGAACTGAACTAGAACTGAACTAGAACTGAACTAGAACTGAACTAGAACTGAACTAGAACTGAACTAGAACTGAACTAGAACTGAACTAGAACTGAACTAGAACTGAACTAGAACTGAACTAGAACTGAACTAGAACTGAACTAGAACTGAACTAGAACTGAACTAGAACTGAACTAGAACTGAACTAGAACTGAACTAGAACTGAACTAGAACTGAACTAGAACTGAACTAGAACTGAACTAGAACTGAACTAGAACTGAACTAGAACTGAACTAGAACTGAACTAGAACTGAACTAGAACTGAACTAGAACTGAACTAGAACTGAACTAGAACTGAACTAGAACTGAACTAGAACTGAACTAGAACTGAACTAGAACTGAACTAGAACTGAACTAGAACTGAACTAGAACTAGAACTGAACTAGAACTGAACTAGAACTGAACTAGAACTGAACTAGAACTGAACTAGAACTGAACTAGAACTGAACTAGAACTGAACTAGAACTGAACTAGAACTGAACTAGAACTGAACTAGAACTGAACTAGAACTGAACTAGAACTGAACTAGAACTGAACTAGAACTGAACTAGAACTGAACTACTGAACTACAACTGAACTAGAACTGAACTAGAACTGAACTAGAACTGAACTAGAACTGAACTAGAACTGAACTAGAACTGAACTAGAACTGAACTAGAACTGAACTAGAACTGAACTAGAACTGAACTAGAACTGAACTAGAACTGAACTAGAACTGAACTAGAACTGAACTAGAACTGAACTAGAACTGAACTAGAACTGAACTAGAACTGAACTAGAACTGAACTAGAACAGAACTAGAACTGAACTAGTACTGTACTGGAAAAAAACTTCTTGAATTTTCAATAGCATTCATTTATATATATCCCTTGACTGTCTGTCAAATGTTGACAAAAGAATGATAGCCCAAAATAAACCAACAAATATGTATATAGTAATTGAACATAAAAACTACATCAGAACCCACTCTTAATTATAATGGTTTATTTGGTATAAAGGCGCGGATGCACAATTAATTTGATTAACCTAATTTGTAAATGTAAAAAAATACAAGGTAAAGAATATAGCTAATAGTTATCTACTAACACATTAGTGTGATGATAAATTTGAACAAAAAAACACATTTCCTTATGGTAGTTACTAAAAAGTAACTGTTAATCTTATGTGTGGTTAAGGTTGTAGTAAACTTAACAGACCACCCACCCAAATTGACCACACATATATACATATATCCTTTGGTAGTTTTCTTAGAATTGATGAACACATACAGGTGTGTCAATTAGTAATAAACCTTTTAAAGCTATTTTATATGTATGTGAGTGTAAGAGAGTAACTCAAGAGAAGCACACCAGCGTTGCCAGTGCAATGTGGAAAAATAAAAACACCAAATTTCGGTTTAAATTAGAAATCCAGTAGTAACTAATTTACATTTTTTTTAAACTTATGTACTGAACTAGATCTCAGCTCGATTGAAACTTGAACTTTATAAAATTTCTATGTTTTACCTCTAGTCCATTTTTGTTAATATCAATTTGTTGTTGGTTTTATTTTCAGGACCAACATAACAACGCCGAAAAAATACATACACATTTTAAGAGGGTCAATTCAATTAAATTAAAATTGCTCGTAAAATAATGAATAGTAGTTGAAGAGAAAAAAATAATAAAATAAAAGACAACGCCATCACCGGAAATAGTGTGGAAAAGAGCAAAAGAAGGAGCATGTGAAGTAAGTTTGTTTGCACCTTTTACTACTAATGATTTCAGTTTAAATACTCTGGTAGAAGTTTATAAATAATTTAATGTTATTTTAACCTAAACAGCAAAAAGTAATTATACTAAATATTTTATAACAAACTAAAAAATAGTAACTGTAACAGCGATGGATATGGAGCACATAAAGTTTTTTTTATTGTGGAACTTAATAATTTAATGAGAAGGGCAAGGATTTTAGAAAGTTTATAACTAGATTATTATTGATTAAAAATTAGTATTTTTTTTAAAATTCCAATAATTACAACTAAACTGGAACAGCACTAGAACAGAACTAGACCAGAACTAGAACAGAACTAGAACAGAACTAGAACAGAACTAGAACAGAAATAGAACAGAACTAGTACAGAACTAGAACAGAACTAGAACAGAACTAGAACAGAACTAGAACAGAACTAGAACAGAAATAGAACAGAACTAGAACAGAACTAGAACTGAACTAGAACTGAAATAGAACTGAACTAGAACTGAACTAGAACTGAACTAGAACTGAACTAGAA
The DNA here is from genome assembly GCF_015586225.1 of Lucilia sericata. Taxonomy (NCBI): domain Eukaryota; kingdom Metazoa; phylum Arthropoda; class Insecta; order Diptera; family Calliphoridae; genus Lucilia; species Lucilia sericata. Next base: position 63,544 of record NW_023995914.1, read on the forward strand.
CTGAACTAGAACTGAACTAGAACTGAACTAGAACTGAACTAGAACTGAACTAGAACAGAACTAGAACAGAACTAGAACAGAACTAGAACAGAACTAGAACAGAACTGGAACAGAACTAGAACAGAACTAGAACAGAACTAGAACAGAACTAGAACAGAACTAGAACAGAACTAGAACAGAACTAGAACAGAACTAGAACTGAACTAGAACAGAACTAGAACAGAACTAGAACTGAACTAGAACAGAACTAGAACAGAACTAGAACTAGAACTGAACTAGAACTGAACTAGAACTGAACTAGAACTGAACTAGAACTGAACTAGAACTGAACTAGAACTGAACTAGAACTGAACTAGAACTGAACTAGAACTGAACTAGAACTGAACTAGAACTGAACTAGAACTGAACTAGAACTGAACTAGAACTGAACTAGAACTGAACTAGAACTGAACTAGAACTGAACTAGAACTGAACTAGAACTGAACTAGAACTGAACTAGAACTGAACTAGAACTGAACTAGAACTGAACTAGAACTGAACTAGAACTGAACTAGAACTGAACTAGAACTGAACTAGAACTGAACTAGAACTGAACTAGAACTGAACTAGAACTGAACTAGAACTGAACTAGAACTGAACTAGAACTGAACTAGAACTGAACTAGAACTGAACTAGAACAGAACTAGAACAGAACTAGAACAGAACTAGAACAGAACTAGAACAGAACTAGAACAGAACTAGAACAGAACTAGAACTAGAACAGAACTAGAACAGAACTAGAACAGAACTAGAACAGAACTAGAACAGAACTAGAACTGAACTAGAACTGAACTAGAACTGAACTAGAACTGAACTAGAACTGAACTACTAGAACTGAACTAGAACTAGAACAGAACTAGAACAGAACTAGAACAGAACTAGAACAGAACTAGAACAGAACTAGAACAGAACTAGAACAGAACTAGAACAGAACTAGAACTGAACTAGAACTGAACTAGAACAGAACTAGAACAGAACTAGAACAGAACTAGAACTGAACTAGAACTGAACTAGAACTGAACTAGAACTGAACTAGAACTGAACTAGAACTGAACTAGAACTGAACTAGAACTGAACTAGAACTGAACTAGAACTGAACTAGAACTGAACTAGAACTGAACTAGAACTGAACTAGAACTGAACTAAAACTGAACTAGAATTGAACTAGAACTGAACTAGGATTGAACTAGAATTGAACTAGAACTGAACTAGAACTGAACTAGAACTGAACTAGAACTGAACTATAACTGAACTAGAACTGAACTAGAACTGAACTAGGACTGAACTAGAATTGAACTAGAACTGAACTAGAACTGAACTAGAACTGAACTATAACTGAACTAGAACTGAACTAGAACTGAACTAGAACTGAACTAGAACTGAACTAGAACTGAACTAGAACTGAACTAGAACTGACTAGAACTGAACTAGAACTGAACTAGAACTGAACTAGAACTGAACTAGAAACTGAACTAGAACTGAACTAGAACTGAACTAGAACTGACTAGAACTGAACTAGAACTGAACTAGAACTGAACTAGAACTGAACTAGAACTGAACTAGAACTGAACTAGAACTGAACTAGAACTGAACTAGAACTGAACTAGAACTGAACTAGAACTGAACTAGAACTGAACTAGAACTGAACTAGAACTGAACTAGAACTGAACTAGAACTGAACTAGAACTGAACTAGAACTGAACTAGAACTGAACTAGAACTGAACTAGAACTGAACTAGAACTGAACTAGAACTGAACTAGAACTGAAACTAGAACTGAACTAGAACTGAACTAGAACTGAACTAGAACTGAACTAGAACTGAACTAGAACTGAACTAGAACTGAACTAGAACTGAACTAGAACTGAACTAGAACTGAACTAGAACTGAACTAGAACTGAACTAGAACTGAACTAGAACTGAACTAGAACTGAACTAGAACTGAACTAGAACTGAACTAGAACTGAACTAGAACTGAACTAGAACTGAACTAGAACTGAACTAGAACTGAACTAGAACTGAACTAGAACTAGAACTGAACTAGAACTGAACAAGAACTGAACTAGAACTGATCTAGAACTGAACTAGAACTGATCTAGAGGTGCAGTAGAACTGAACTTGGACAGAACTAGAGCAGAACTAAACAGAACTGGGTCAGAACTAGAAAATATCTGGAACAGAACTTTTTAATATTATTTGAAACCAAAATGGCTGATAAAATACTCTCACTATAACGTTTAGCTTTTCGGAATAGATTTTTTAGCAAAATTCAAAATTTATCGAGTGCGCAAACACACAAATACATTTATTTTTGTATTCGTGAGGCTCTCCTTGGGCCAATCACCGATTTAAAGCTACAGGAAAATGAAAAGTTCTATCCTCATATCAAAAGTGTTGCTTTAGACATCTGTATAACATTTAAAATTTTTTAAACATAACTTATAAAATATTTTTAATAAATTAACTTAAAATATACAATTGTTTTTAAGAATTTTATAAAATTTCCTGGTTGTTGTGTTACAAAATTTACAAAAATTTTTATATGTGTGTGTTGTTAAGGTCTATTAACAGTCTTAACAAATTTGTTTAAAAACTTACAAACTAAATAATTTTAAAATATTTTCATTTAAACAAAAAAACTTGCTGGTTTCGTAAGATTTTTCTTTATAAAAAGATTTAAAGAAATTTATATAAACAACAAAAAAAAATTAAAAAAAACAAGAAACTTAAAGAAAAGGAATTTAGAAACGCAAAAGAAATTTTCATAATTAACAGAAACATGTTAAAAGCAATTTTAATAACATAAACTTAACAGACCTGACCGCTTTCATCAGTATAAATAACATAAGAAGCATTTATGGGTATTTTCTTAGAAGCTAAATTATGTTTTTTTTAAAATTAGAATAAAGTGTGTTTTAAGGCAAAAATTAAAATAAATTTTAAAAGTTTTTTTTTTAAGAACATGCGTTGGTAGACAGCAGTTTGCAGTAGAAATTTTTTATTATTATTTTGCAGTTTTGTAGGCAATTTGTTGATATTTTTTATAACATGCAGTTGTTGGTGTAAAGTGTTTAATTTATTAAAAAATTATTATAAATGTTCCATTTTTTATAAAATTATTTTATTTTTGTAATTGTAAGCATGTAAATAGAAAAGAAGTTTGAAAGAAAAGTAGAAAAATTTATAATATAAAAATTATTAAAATCAATGTTTTTTATGATAAATAAAGTTGAAATATTTAAATATTAATTAAATAAATTATTGAAATTAACAATAAAAGCTATTTATATTTAAATTATAAAAATAGCTAAAACAAAAAAAAAAAATTAAGCAAAAAAACTAATATATTGCACAAAAATTTGTTTTAGCAACAGGTTGTCTGTCTTTGCCCCTTGGTACTACAACACAAAAAAAAAAACTTTTATTGTCGACCAGACTACATGATGACAAAAGTTTGTTTTTGTGTTTTTTAGTATTTTTTTATAAACATTTTTATTATCACCCTTAAACAAGTTAATAAATGTAAATTAACGCCTTTTTTTCTGTTTGCTCGATGGCTGGCTGTGTTGCAGCATCTGCTGCATGAATCAAATGTTGTATTAGGGGAGGTTAATTTTATGTACTTAGAACTGAACTAGAACATAACTAGAACAGAACTAGAACAGAACTAGAACAGAACTAGAACTGAACTAGAACAGAACTAGAACAGAACTAGAACAGAACTAGAACAGAACTAGAACTGAACTAGAACAGAACTAGAACAGAACTAGAACAGAACTAGAACAGAACTAGAAAAGAAATAGAACAGAACTAGAACAGAACTAGAACAGAACTAGAACAGAACTAGAACAGAACTAGAACAGAACTAGAACAGAACTAGAACAGAACTAGAACAGAACTAGAACAGAACTAGAACAGAACTTGAACAGAACTAGAACAGAACTAGAACAGAACTAGAACAGAACTAGAACAGAACTAGAACAGAACTAGAACAGAACTAGAACAGAACTAGAACAGAACTAGAACAGAACTAGAACAGAACTAGAACAGAACTAGAACAGAACTAGAACAGAACTAGAAGAGAACTAGAACTAGAACAGAACTAGAACAGAACTAGAACAGAACTAGAACAGAACTAGAACAGAACTAGAACAGAACTAGAACAAAACTAGAACAGAACTAGAACAGAACTAGAACAGAACTAGAACAGAACTAGAACAGAACTAGAACTAGAACAGAACTAGAACAGAACTAGAACAGTACTAGAACAGAACTAGAACAGAACTAGAACAGAACTAGAACAGAACTAGAATAAACTAGAACAGAACTAGAACAGAACTAGAACAGAACTAGAACAGAACTAGAACAAAACTAGAACAGAACTAGAACAGAACTAGAACAGAACTAGAACAGAACTAGAACAGAACTAGAACAGAACTAGAACAGAACTAGAACAGAACTAGAACAGAACTAGAACAGAACTAGAACAGAACTAGAACAGAACTAGAACAGAACTAGAACAGAACTAGAACAGAACTAGAACAGAACTAGAAAAGAACTAGAACAGAACTAGAACAGAACTAGAACTAGAACAGTACTAGAACAGAACTAGAACAGAACTAGAACAGAACTAGAACAGAACTAGAACAGAACTAGAATAAACTAGAATAGAACTAGAACAGAACTAGAACAGAACTAGAACAGAACTAGAACAGAACTAGAACAGAACTAGAACAGAACTAGAACAGAACTAGAACAGAACTAGAACAGAACTAGAACAGAACTAGAACAGAACTAGAACAGAACTAGAACAGAACTAGAACAGAACTAGAACAGAACTAGAACAGAACTAGAACAGAACTAGAACAGAACTAGAACAGAACTAGAACAGAACTAGAACAGAACTAGAACAGAACTAGAACAGAACTAGAACAGAACTAGAACAGAACTAGAACAGTACTAGAACAGAACTAGAACAGAACTAGAACAGAACTAGAACAGAACTAGAACAGAACTAGAATAAACTAGAACAGAACTAGAACAGAACTAGAACAAAACTAGAACAGAACAGAACAGAACAGAACAGAACTAGAACAGAACCAGAACTAGAACAGAACTAGAACAGAACTAGAACAGAACTAGAACAGAACTAGAACAGAACTAGAACAGAACTAGAACAGAACTAGAACAGAACTAGAACAAAACTAGAACAGAACTAGAACAGAACTACAACAGAACTAGAACAGAACTAGAACAGAACTAGAACAGAATTGGAACAGAACTAGAACAGAACTACAACAGAACTAGAACAGAACTAGAATAGAACTAGAACAGAACTAGAACAGAACTAGAACAGAACTCGAACTGAACTGGATCTTAACTGTTATCAAGAAACGAATAAAGAGTTTAGTGAACCTCCTTTATACTACAATCTAATAAAAATCCCACATCTACCACATATAGTTTTTAGTTGTAATACTCATATGTAGCTCATACTACACTTTTATAGCTTGGAAACATTAAGTTCAATTTCATATTTTTTTTTTGGTTGTTTTTTTTTGTGTTAAAATTCATGTTCATGTTCGTGGGAGTGCTTAGAGTATTGTACTTTGTTCAGCACAACGAAAGTTATAGAAAATAGCGCAAAAACTACATAAACTTCCAAGTGATCCAGCCCACTCAATGAAATTTGTTTTTCTGGCTTAAGGAAGAAACAAAAACTAATTGCCAAAAATAAAACAGTTGGCATTACCGTTAACAGCTAACCGGATTGCCAGTTGGAAAAATTATGGGACACAAGCGAAGAGATTAAAATGCAAATGAAGAGAAAGTGAAGCTAAATAAAAAAGGACAAAAAAAACTAGAGAAGAAACGTTTTAGTAAGGAGATTTTTGGACTTAAAATCCAATTCTAAAAATTATTAAAAATTTCTTTACCAGTCCGGTTTATGGGACCTTTCCAAATTTCTTTTTATATTCAACTTTTTCAACTCTCCCATAACCGATTTCCTGCTGGGTTTTTAATTATAAATATTTTGTGTCTGAAAGTTGGTAATTATTTCGCAAAAGGCGTGTATTATCGAGAGAATAAAGGCGTATAATTTAATATGCCCTCAAGGGACAATGGATACAATCGCTGATGTTAGTTAATTTGAAAAATAATTGTCACTTAAGGAGCATACACTCAAACACAAAGCCTTGAAAATAAATGATGGAGGAAATTGGAATTGAAAATTCTCATGTGAAATGTGTTCAATATGCCAACGTCCAGTAAATGATAATGAAATGGTAATAAATACAAGGGTATTTACATAAATTTTGTTCGTTTTACAGAAACAGGCTTTTAAGGTTTTTTATTTTAACAGACAACCAGTTTGTAAGTTTCAATTTGTTTTGTATTTTTCATATTTTGTGCAATATTTAGTTATTTTTTTAATAAATAAAGCTTAGCAAATAAAAAATTATCAAAAAGCTTAACTTTAAAGTTCAAATATTAAAGCTGGTTTTCACAAAAAGCTTTGACGATCTTTTTAGGTATTTTGGTAAATCCAAAACTGAACTTCTTCAAGATAAGAATTTTAGAACAAAGCTTAAAAAAATGTATTCAAAAGCTTTCTTTCAAAACAGTAACAGAAAATAAAAAGCTTAAAAGCTCTTTTTTTTTAAATACTTCAAATCTTTTGTTAAGAAAAAGTTAAAAAAAAACTTTTTTAAGAAAAAAACTTAAAAGCTTTTTAAATGCACGAAGCTTTAAAAGCTTTCCCAAAGAAAAATACTTTGTAAATTAAAATTTTTTTAACGAAAGAAGATTAAAAAGCTTTTGTAAAGAAAAAAGCTTATATGTTATTTTATAAGCAAAAACCGTAAAAGCTTTTTTTTTTAAGGAAAAAGCCTTTTTTTAAGAAAAACCTCAAAAGATTTTTTAAAGAAAAAATCGATAATGCTTATAAATTTTTAAAACTTGTTTTAAGAAAAAAGCTTGAAAGCTTATTTAAGAAAAAAGCTTGAAAGCTTTTTTAAGAAAAAAAGCTTGAAAACTTTTTTAAGAAAAAACTTAAATCTTTTTTAAAAGAAAAAAAGCTTAAAAGTTTTTTTTTGTGACTATAAAGTGTACAAGTTATTGTTTTATAATAATTTTAAAGAAATCTTCAAACTTTTCCAAAACTGACCGTAAAAGCTTTTTATTTAACACTTAAATTTAAACTACAAGTTAATAATAATTCAATACTCCTAAACAAGTAAAGCTTTTGCTGCTTAAAAATTGTCTCAAACTCTTAATTTATTCATAAACTTTTTAAAGCTTTTACTTTTCTCTATCGTATCCCAGCTTTTGTTTACATTTGCCTAAATTTAAATTAACACAAACATATATTATATAACAAAGCTTAAGATAAAAAGCTTAAATTATACATAAAGCTTTAACAATTTTCCATAATGTGCAACATATAATTAATTAATGTGTATTATTTTCCCCTCGCCTCGTAAGCTGCTGCATGGCAATCAAAAAGCTGTCCAGTAAAAAAAAAGCTTGAAATAATAAAAAGCTGTTAATAAAGGCAAATAATAAGTTATATAGAACAAAAGCTTTTAAAAACACAATATTATGGTTATTTTAATTACAAACTATTACAATACTTACTACATACAAGCCTGTAAATTTGTCAACAATATGTTTTTTATAAAAAAAAGAATAGACCAAAAAAAGTACAGAGTATTACATGACATTTTTTATGTTTTGTTTTTGTTTATAGGTTAAGTTTTTTTGTTGTTGGCTTTTGTGTAATTTTACAAAAAATTGATTTTGTTTTATACAAATTTCATAAATAAATGGATGGGTGAAAAAAACGTTATGCAGATATGAAGGAATTATAAAACTTTGAAGAATTTTGTTGTGAAATATTTAAAGTGGATAGTTTTAATAAAAAGCTTTTAAGATATTTACAAAAAAAAACTATTGTTGTCTTTTAGAAAAGGATGCACTTTCAAATTTTAATGTTTTACCAGTTGAGCTTAATGAAAAACGTTGTAAGATTGAAAGCTTTTTTATGAAAAAATAAGCTTTAAGGCTTTTTTTTATAGCAATAAGCTTAAAAAATTTTTTCATGTAAAAAGTTTAACGATTTTTTTTAAGAAAAACATTTTTTAAGGAGCTTTTTTTAAAAGTTTTTTCTTAAGAAAAAAATCTGAAAAGCTCTTTAAAGAAAAAAGCTTAAAAGCTTTAAGAAAAACACTTAAAATATCTTTTAAGAAAAAAGCTTAAAAGTTCTTTTAGGAAAAAAGCTTAAAATTTATTTTAAGAAAAACAAGCTTTAAAGCTTTTTTAAAGAAAATGCTAAAAAGCTTTTTTTAAAGAAAATGGCAAAAAGCAGTTTTAAAGAAAAAGGTTTAAAAGCTGTTATAAAGGAAAAAGCTTAAAAGCTTTTTTAAAGAAAAAAGACTAAAAGCTTTTTTTTAAGAAAAAAGCTGAAAAGCTTTTTTAAAGAAAAATGCTGAAAAGTTTTTTTTAAAGAAAAAAGCTTAAAAGTTTTTTTTAAAGAAAAAAGCTTAAAAGTTTTTTTGAAGAAAAAGGCTTAAAAGCTTAAAAGCTTTTTCAAGAAAAAGGCTTAAAAGCTTTTTAAAAGAAAAAAACTTAAGAACTTTTTTTAAAGAATAAAACTTAAAAAGCTTTTTTAAAGAAAATTCTAAAAAGCTTTTTTAAAACCCTTAAAAACTTTTTCAGGTAGAAAGTAAAGCGTTTTTAAAACCCTTAAAGGCTTTTTTAAGCAAAAAGTAAAGCGTTTCTAAAACCCTTAAAAACTTTTTTTAAGAAAATGAAGAAAGCTTAAAAGCTTTTTTTAAGAAATAGTGTGACAAAATGTTAGCTCGAGAAATAGAAATTTTTCAAAAATGTTCTGTTCTTAGTTTACTAATTAATTAATATTCTTCAAAGTTCCATAATCCAGCTTATGAAAGTATCATAGGTGGTTCTGTACAAAAAGAAAAAGCTTTTTCATTACAATATGTGTTTCTTATGTTTTTGACATTCAAATGACATGTTTAAATCGCCACCAGTTTAAGGATTAACAAATTTTTTATGAAATCGTGTTTGTTTGTTGTTTTTGGGGATTCTAGAAAAAAAATATAAATAGAAAACAGTTGTACATACTTATAAATACATACATACATACATATTGTATATATATGTATATAGTATATAGAGATAGTAGTGGCAGAGACATACAGAGAATAGTAGTAGTAGAAGTGTGGTATAATCCAGCCATGCGTTAATAACATTAATCCAAAATAGAAAAAATTATAATTAATCCACAATGAAAAGCTTCATTTCTAAGGTCTCAATAATTTGATTCTTTTAACGTCTTGGTTGTCACAATACATTCTCATTTGTAGATTTTATGTAGAATAAATATAAAGATAAATACTACATATGTACATATAAAGTTTTATAATAAATTTAAGGCATACTCTAAGGCACAAATTTATTGATAGTGTGCAATTGTTGTTGTTGTCTCTATTAATATGTTGTTGTTGTTTTTATTTTGTTTACACTTTATATGGCCAAATACATTTATGTGTTTGTGTGTGTATATATGAGGGACAGATTGTAGTGCATTAATTTTACCAAATAAGCAGGATATCAAGTGCAGGTGTTTAAGTGTATGTGTGTGATATTTGACAGTGTAGTTGTTGCTAAAACACATACATAGTTTCTTAATACTTCCGTTTTTAGTTACAAATAAAGCTTTGTATTGGGTTTTTTCAAGCTGGTTTCTTTCTTTTTTTTTTGCTTTTTCTTATCAGGGTTATATTGTTTCGAGTTTAATTTTGTTGTTGTTTTCAAAAGCTTGTTTACTACATTTAAGCTATAGTTTGTAAAAAAAGTATATTAGAAATAAGTAAATAAAATACTAGCATTATTTAAATAATAAATTATACACAATAATACAACACTTAAGGGATTTATCTTGGTTTCTTTTTTATAGTTAATAGTACGAGCTTTTTTGGGGTTTTTTTTTTCTTTATATTTATAATATAATAAACAAAAATTTATATGTATGTAATTTGCTATATATTGGCTTTACAGTAGAAGCGTACCTGGAGATGTAAAAAAAGAAAAAAATAAAAAAAATGTTTAGTTAATATACGGTTTTGGTTTTCTTTTTTTCGTTTAATATCATAAATATATAAAAATTAATTCGAGAACTATTATATATATACAATAA
>NW_023995915.1:0-12500 GCF_015586225.1 Lucilia sericata
TATTTTTCGTGTAGACTTTTAATAGTTTGTGATTATTTTCCCGCTTTATTATAAATTTTTGTTGATAGCAAGTTATTACTTAGAAACATGTCACTTTAGCAGCATGTGGTTTTAATAATAATTGTCCCTATTCGATATTTGAAAATCGTAAAACAAATACTTTCCTTGATTCGAAACATTTCAATGCAACAGTCCCTATCACATTTTGCTTGTTTCTGGTCAGCTTTAGCCCAAACAAATCAACGTTCTATCATCCCTAATAGGAGTACCTAGCAAAAACTATGTACGTTTTCTAAACTTGTTTATATGAAGATGGGGGTCTGTTTGAATATCAGTGCCCTTAGCGCCCTAAGAATATTTTTTCGGATCGGATGTGGTATACGTTTTCGTTTAAAACCTAGTCATATGCAGCAGAAATCATGCTGACCGATCACGACCTCATCCGCTTTGTAGTGCAGACCAAATCCTGACCGACTGCCATTAAGTTGGGGACCTGAAAATGAGGCAGTTGTATAAAAACTACTAACTAACTAACTAACTAACTAACTAACTAACTAACTAACTAACTACTACTAACTAACTAACCTAACTAACTAACTAACTACAACTAACTAACTACTAACTAACTAACTAACTAACTAACTACCTAACTAACTAACTACTAACTAACTAACTAACTAACTAACTACTACCTAACTAACTAACAACTAACTAACTAACTAACTACCTAACTAACTAACTAACTAACTACTAACTAACTAACTAACTAAACTAACTAACTAACTAACTAATACTAACAACTACTAACTAACTAACTAACTAACTAACTAACTAACTAACTAACTACTACTAACTACTAACTAACTAACTAACTAACTAACTAACTACTAACACTAACTAACTAACTAACTAACTAACTAACTAACTAACTAACTAACTACTAACTAACTACTAACTACTAACTAACTAACTAACTAACTAACTAACTAACTAACTAACTAACTAACTACTACTAACTAACTAACTAACTAACTAACTAACTAACTAACTAACTAACTAACTAACTAACTAACTAACTAACTAACTAACTAACTACTAACTAACTAACTAACTAACTACTAACTAACTAACTAACTACTAACTAACTAACTAACTAACTAACTACTAACTAACTAACTAACTAACTAACTAACTAACTAACTAACTAACTAACTAACTAACTAACTAACCTAACTAACTAACTAACTAACTAACTAACTAACTAACTAACTAACTAACTAACTAACTAACTAACTAACTAACTAACTAACTAACTAACTAACTAACTAACTAACTAACTAACTAACTACTAACTAACTAACTAACTAACTAACTAACTAACTAACTACTACTAACTACTAACTAACTAACTAACTAACTAACTAACTAACTAACTAACTAACTAACTAACTAACTAACTAACTAACTAACTAACTAACTAACTAACTAACTAACTAACTAACTAACTAACTAACTAACTAACTAACTAACTAACTAACTACTAACTAACTAACTAACTACTCTAACTAACTACTACTACTAACTAACTAACTAACTAACTAACTAACTAACTAACTACTAACTCTAACTAACTAACTAACTAACTTAACTAACTAACTAACTAACTACTAACTAACTACTAACTACTAACTAACTAACTAACTGACTAACTAACTAACTAACAACTAACTACTAACAAACTAACTAACTAACTAACTAACTACTAACCAACTAACTAACTAACTAACTAACTAACTAACTACTAACACTAACTAACTAACTAACTAACTAACTACGATCTAACTAACTAACTAACTAACTAACTAACTAACTAACTAACTAACTAACTAACTACTAACCTAACTAACTAACAACTAACTAACTAACTAACTAACTAACTAAACTAACTAACTACTAACTAACTAACTAACTAACTAACTAACATAACTACTAAACTAACAACTAACTAACTAACTAACTAACTAACTAACTAACGAACTAACTTAACTAACTAACTAACTAACTAACTACTAACTAACTAACTACTACTAACTAACTAACTAACTAACTAACTAACTAACTAACTAACTAACTATCTAACTAACTAACTAACTAACTAACTAACTAACTAACTAACTAACTAACTAACTAACTAACTAACTAATGGTGACAACTTGCAACCACAGGGTGAGCTACTAGACGACTACCCGCCGCACTTTTGTGCTTCTTACATGCCGGAGACAATTTTTGTATATGGTCCATGTACAAGTACTCGCACCTGTCTAATCTCTGACCATTGTTGCCCCGCTACTTAACTTCCGAGATGCAAAAACATCACTGCCCGTTTACACAACCACGCAGGTGAGATGGCCTCTGTTGAGTCCCGCAACAGCATCTAAGACGTAATCGGTAGACACAAAATATGAATCCCTCAAATAAGCCTAGAACTTGTTCTTACTCTAACAAGTAAGAACAAGTTACTACAAATAAAAACTATTCTAAATATAAAGTAATAATCAAAATTTTAATTACCTAAAATATTATGTATATTGAAAAACGTGTTGCTAAGATCAGACATTATCAAAAGTTGTTAAGAAAGCTTATAAGCTTACAAGTTTGGCGCTAAAATAGAATTTGTTTTAATCTTATTTAGTATTTAAACAATTTTTGATAAAAAATTATATTTTTTATGTAAAATTTATTACTTGCTAGTTAATAGCTCAATTAGAGTCGCGTGGTTTGGTAATAAAATACCATAAAAAGTGTTAAAAATAAAATTAAACTTTGTGCAATAAATATTGGGGGAAATAAAACCCCAAACATCACAAAGTTCATCAGGCCACCCACCAATTAGAGAGTGATTATGCCGCTTCATTTAAAAGCCATCAATTTTGGTTGAAAACACTCGCTGAATGTGTGTTCTAGGAGAAATTCTGATAAAAGTTTTATGACTTAATTTTAACGATATTTCCTTATGAGTGATTTGAACAGGTTATTCCGATTTTTTGCATTTTAAAATACATTTGAAATTGAAATACATAATTGTTATTGTTTTTATTGTGTGTGATTACGTTTTGATAAAAAATTTTAATTTGAAAAAAAAAATCTAAATAGAAACAACACCAAACTTTGGCATCTGCTGTTCACGTTTCTGGTGAATGTTCGGGTTTTATAATTTAACTTGTTTTACTACTCACTAAGCCCCGTCCGCCGTACTTTAATGTACCTGTGTTGTACGATTATTGTTCTTTCGATTTCGTATGATAATAAACATTAAATAAATGTTTGTTTTTTTTTTTATAATTTGATTAGATTTTGCTTGGCAAAAACCACTTGTGCACTCTCTACTTGAGTCCAGTCTGGTCTGGTTGTACACGCTTTTATTGTTTGTTTTTGTTTTCTTCACAAATATGTTTTCCCTTTTAGTCCTTGTTATCTTAATTTGTTGCTAAAATATCGCTTGAAAATGTGTAAATCATATAATTAAAGTGAAGTCAAGTACTTTTTTTTATATATTTTGCTAGTGATTGATAATAAATACTTAATTTTTTTACTATTAAATAATTAAATAATTTGTTATACATTTTCGTTTATTGTTTTGTTTCTAAACAATTTGCAAAAAATGTTTTATCATTTATGGTGGCATTTTCATTAGAACCCATTAAAAATTATTTATTTAATTGACCAAAATTTTAATTTGAAATTAATGATTTTAATCAATTGAAAATGCGCAAATGTGGTTTGTATTTGAAAATAATATTATTTGGTACAGAAGTACTTAATTAGGAAGTTTTTGTCATTCCTTTCTGTAAAACTTTTAATGAAATTAGAAAATTGGAATTTCAGGGACAATTTTTGATAAATCCCAAAATATAATTTTTACAGAACTAATTAGGAAAATCACAAGAGTTTGCAGTCCAGTATATAGTCTAGTCTATAGTCCAATCTATAGTCAAGTATAAAGTCAAGTCTATAGTAATTTCCATTCCCTGCCTATAGTCTATTCTTGTTTATAGTGTAGTCTGTATTTTAGTCTATAGTCTAGTCTATAGTCTAGTCTATAGTCTAGTCTATAGTCTAGTCTATAGTCTAGTCTATAGTCTAGTCTATAGTCTAGTCTATAGTCTAGTCTATAGTCTAGTCTATAGTCTAGTCTATAGTCTAGTCTTTAGTCTAGTCTATAGTATAGTCAATAGTCTAGTCTATAGTCTAGTCTATAGTCTAGTCTATAGTCTAGTCTATAGTCTAGTCTATAGTCTAGTCTATAGTCTAGTCTATAGTCTAGTCTATAGTCTAGTCTATAGTCTAGTCTATAGTCTAGTCTATAGTCTAGTCTATAGTCTAGTCTATAGTCTAGTCTATAGTCTAGTCTATAGTCTAGTCTATAGTCTAGTCTATAGTCTAGTCTAGTCTATAGTCTAGTCTATAGTCTAGGCTATAGTCTAGTCTAGTCTAGTCTAGTCTAGTCTAGTCTAGTCTAGTCTAGTCTAGTCTAGTCTAGTCTAGTCTAGTCTAGTCTAGTCTAGTCTAGTCTAGTCTAGTCTAGTCTAGTCTAGTCTAGTCTAGTCTAGTCTAGTCTATCTAGTCTATATTCTAGTCTGTCTAGTCTATAGTCTAGTCTATAGTCTAGTCTATAGTCTAGTCTATAGTCTAGTCTATAGTCTAGTCTATAGTCTAGTCTATAGTCTAGACTATAGTCTAGTCTATAGTCTAGTCTATAGTCTAGTCTATAGTCTAGTCTATAGTCTAGTCTATAGTCTAGTCTATAGTCTAGTCTATAGTCTAGTCTATAGTCTAGTCTATAGTCTAGTCTCTAGTCTAGTCTATAGTCTAGTCTATAGTCTAGTCTATAGTCTAGTCTATAGTCTAGTCTATAGTCTAGTCTATAGTCTAGTCTATAGTCCTAGTCTATAGTCTAGTCTATAGTCTAGTCTAGTCTAGTCTATAGTCTAGTCTATAGTCTAGTCTATAGTATAGTCTAGTCTATAGTCTAGTCTATAGTCTAGTCTATAGTTAGTCTATAGTTAGTCTATAGTCTAGTCTATAGTCTAGTCTATAGTCTAGTCTATAGTTAGTCTATAGTTTAGTCTATAGTCTAGTCTATAGTCTAGTCTATAGTCTAGTCTATAGTCTAGTCTATAGTCTAGTCTATAGTCTAGTCTATAGTCTAGTCTATAGTCTAGTCTATAGTCTAGTCTATAGTCTAGTCTATAGTCAAGTCTATAGTCTAGTCTAGTCTAGTCTATAGTCTAGTCTATAGTCTAGTCTATAGTCCTATAGTCTAGTCTATAGTCTAGTCTATAGTCTAGTCTATAGTCTAGTCTATAGTCTAGTCTATAGTCTAGTCTATAGTCTAGTCTATAGTCTAGTCTATAGTCTAGTCTATAGGCTAGTCTATAGTCTAGTCTATAGTCTAGTCTATAGTCTAGGCCTATAGTCTAGTCTAGTCTAGTCTATAGTCTAGTCTATAGTCTAGTCTATAGTCTAGTCTATAGTCTAGTCTATAGTCTAGTTTATAGTCTAGTCTATAGTCTAGTCTATAGTCTAGTCTATAGTCCAGTCTATAGTCTAGTCTATAGTCTAGTCTATTGTCTAGTCTATAGTTTAGTCTATAGTCTAGTCTATAGTCTAGTCTATTGTCTAGTCTATTGTCTAGTCTATAGTCTAGTCTATAGTCTAGTCTATAGTCTAGTCCATAGTCCAGTCTATATTCTAGTCTATAGTCTAGTCTATAGTCTAGTCTATAGTCTAGTCTATAGTCTAGTCTATAGTCTAGTCTATAGTCTAGTCTATAGTATAGTCTATAGTCTAGTCTATAGTCTAGTCTATGTCTATAGTCTAGTCTATAGTCTAGTCTATTGTCTAGTCTAGTCTATAGTCTTAAAATTCTTAAAATTTAGTGGAAAACATTTTTAGTCAAGAAATATTCCCGGAATATAGGGAATTCAAAACAGTATTCGTCGACTGACTGTTTCTTTAAGAAAAAAGTTTCTAGTTTTTAACTTAGTTGTAAGTTTTCTAGATTCCCTTACACACCACTCACGTGATCAGGTCTTTGCCCTAAATGTCTGACGTTATCTCGTTTCGAAGGGCATTTTAAATTCGTTGTACGGACACCAACAAAAACAAATGGAAAACTTTAAAACGTGTTCCATTCGTTTGCTATATTTGTTCTTGTTCGATTATTGGCGCCTTATTTTAATTTATTTACTTTTTATTAGTACGACGAATATTAAAAATTATTATAAATTCAAATTTAATGTCTTATCAACTTATGGTTAGTATATTGTATTTATTTAACGCAATCAAGTTTTTAAATATTTTGTGTTTAATTTAAAATGTAATTAAATTAAAAATTTTAATATATTCAAACATACGAATAGGCCGTAAAATTTAAATCTATTTTAAAGTTCAATTTTTCTTGTTGGAATAGAATTTCGTTGGCCCGTGATTTATAAAGACCTTGCTGTTATCATTTTTAAATAGAGATTATTTTCTTCTTCTTTTTTAGGGGGAAATTTGCCAAAGACCTTTTGGCTTTTTAAACCAGCCCTTTAATAGGCATTTTTTGAACAGTTTTAAAATATTTTTAGAAATTTTCTTATTTGTATTTAAATTTATATTCTGCGAGATTAGCTTTCTTTCCTATTTAGCTCAATCACTCGTCATTTGACCTTTTGATAAGTTTTTGTGCGTAAAATGTATACTACGTTTTGAATAAAAAATTTAAAAAACAATTTGACGCTTGGCAACATGTTGCTAGAGAATGTTATCATTGTTGTCACTTATGTATATTTCAGATCAGAGACTAAATCTAAGATTGTATTATAACACAAGCTAAATACTAGATTACAGCCCATATATTAGTCAACACTATAGTACAGACTATAGACTAGTTTAAAGTCCACATGCTAAAATATGCATATAGTGTAGACTATAGGTAAGTATATGTTGCAGACTATACATTAGACAGTGATCTCGATAATTGACTAGGCAGTAATATGGACTATGCTATAGTCCAGAGTATAGGATAGACTATAGGCCAGACTCTATAAGCTATAGACTATAGTCCAGACTATAGACCAGAATATGGAGTAGATTATAGTCCAGACTATAGAATACACTATAGTCCAAATTATAAAGTAGACTATAGTCCTGACTATAGAGTAGACTATAGAATACACTATAGTCCAGACTACATATATAGTAGATTATAACTAGTACAGACTATAGAGTAGACTATAGTCCAGACTACAAAGCAGACTATAGAATATACTATAATCCAGACTATAGTCTACAGTATACAAGAGATTATAGTACAGACAGTAGAGTAGACTATAGTTCAGACTATAGAATACACTATAGTCCAGACTACATATATAGCAGATTATAACTAGTCCAGACTATAGACTAGACTATACTCCAAACTATAAAGTAGACTATAGTCCAGACTATAGAATAGACTATAGTTCAGACTATAATCCATACAATAGAGTAGACTATAGTCACTCTAGTCCAATTTATAGACTAGACTATAGTCCAAAGTATAGACTAAATTTTAGTCCACACTGTAGAGCAGACAATATTCCATACTCTACTCAAGACTGTAGAGTAGATTATAGTCCAGATTGTGAACTAGATTATAGTTCAGACTATAGAATTCACTATAGTTCAGACTATATAGTAGACTATAGTCCAGATTATAGATTAGACCATATTTGAGACTGTAGGTTAGACTATAGTCCATACTATAGGGTAGACTATAGTCCAAACAAAAGACTAGGCAGCAGTTTAAACTATAGGCTGGTAATTAGTCCACACTGAGACTAGACTAACAGTTCTGACAGCTAGACTAACAGTTCTTTAGTCCAGAGTATAGACTGGCATATAATCCAGACTATAGACTGAGTATATAGGGTAGAAAATAGTTCAGACTAAAGACTGCTCTATTGTATAGGCTATAGATTAGACTATATTCCAGACTGTAGAGTAGACTATAGACCAGACTGTAGGGTAGACTATAGTCCAAACAAAAGACTAGACTACAGTTTAAAATTTAAACTATAGGCTGGTCTATAGTTTAGACTATAGACTAGACTACACTGGCTGCTAGATTAACTTTTAGATCAAACTATAGACTGGTCTGTAGTCTAGACTATATACTGGTCTGTTGTCCAGGCTATAGACTGGTCTGTCCAGACTATAGACTAGACTGCACTGGCTGTTAGTTCAAAATATAGACTGGTCTGTAGTCTAGACTATAGACTGATCTATTGTCCAGACTATAGACTGGTATGTAGTGTAGACTATAGTCTACACTATAGATTAAAGCATAGACCCCACTATAGGAAGGAAACACTAGAATTTAAATTTGTATATGATATTAATCTATTTTTAATCAATTTCAATAGATTTTATTGAACGTTTTATTGGTAGTTTTGAAAATTGAAACTTACCTTTCAAATTTTATCAGACAGCAACAACAAATTCATGTTAATAAACTCCCAGAGACAATTTCACCTTAAAAAAAATTAAATACACAAGTTATTTTTAAAATAATTTATAAGAATTACTAAAATAAACTTTATTTCATTATTAGCTTAAGATAATAAAACAAAATTTAATTCCATTTTTGCTATAAATTTATTAAACTAACTAAAAAAAGAGACAATTTTAACACCCCATTTGTTTGTTTGACTCTCCCACTTTGTGTTTTGTCTGACATAATGGATACTGTGATTATTGTTTTTGTAATTATATTGTCACATCATAAAAATGTAAATAAACATTTGTAATAGAAAAAAAATAGCAGCAACAATAACCCTTCAAACATTTGGTAGAGAAAAGTAAACACTTCTGGATGAGAGCAAAGACGAGAGTATATAGTTTACGAAAATAAATTGAGAGATAATTTCGATCTTGTAGAATTAAAGGTTTAAGTCACTTATGAATGACAGTCAAGTCAATTTATCGAATCTGCATAGTGGACGCTTCCACGGAGAACAGTTGTTTCTGACAGAAGCTTCGAATAAGGCAATTAGAGTCATTAGATCGCCTTATCGCTTGGAAGATACTATTGGGTGTCATCCCCGATAGAAAATGTTTGCAGGGAACAACCAAATAGAAAAGCAATAACAGTGTTTGTATTGGGGAGAAAGGGGACTGCTGTATGTGAGAGAAGAGTATATGAATGTGATTATTTTTTTTACCACAAATAAACTCAAAGTATCGATTACTTTATTTTACTATATTGTACTTTGGAAAGAATATAAAAAAATAATCGAAATGATATGATACGCAAATAAAAAAAAAATACACAAAAAATAAATCATTAGTGTTGCGATATCTAGTCGTAATTCCAAACGATTCTGAGGGTAAAATGAGAAGTTATTTAAAAATAAGAAAAGAGTTAATATCACATCAGGTTCGATATTTTGAATAAGACAATTTGTTTTCAAATTATAATAAAATCGGGTATCGGTTAGTATTCCCTGAAATTCCACTAGAATACTGAGTATTTTGAGTTCCAAAAACTCTTTTAGGACTAACCTCTTATTATTCGCAAACATTTTCTATAATTCTACGACCAAATTGAAAATGTAACCAAAAATTCGTAGTTGATTTTTTCTCAAGGGCCATCGTACGACCAGAAAGGGAAGTCAAAGGGATAAGCGAGTTTTATTCAAGAGTTCTAAATAAACATATGGCTGTGATTTAATAAACAATAAATTTTCATTATTATAACAGCAATAAAACTAAGTTAGAAAAAAATCCATTAAAATCGTCATCAACATCATCATGATTGTCATTGTTATTGTAAGGAGACCTTAGTAGTTGCTGATAAAACCCAACAAAAGGGGTAGAAGCAGACGACAACTTCAAACAGCAGACAAAACTTTGTATATATGTATTTTTGGGTTTTCTGTGGGCTTTAATGAACTCTTAAGTAGTAGAATTTTTGGTTGGAAAATATTCAAAACATGTTTCATTTAAATGCGTTTTTATTTTCTTAAATTTCATTTTTTTTTTTCAAACACATTATAGGCTTATAAAAAGAAACTAGTTTCATTATACTGTTTAGAATATTTTTACGATTTTCTAGACAATAACTGGCTAATGACGTATTATGTTGTAATGGAAGTTATGGGGTAAAATGTAGGTTACAATTAGGAAAATGTTTAGAAATATGAATATAAAAGATTTAGTTTTATAAAAAAAGGGGACAACTGAAAACATTTGATGATGGAAATAAGAAGGAAATATTTCTACACAATTGATTTAATTAGAATTATAAACCAGAGTATAGACAGAACTATAGTCGAGACTATAGACAGATCAATGGTCCAGACTAAAGACCGATTAATAGTTCAGACTAAAGACGGATCTGTAGTTCAGACTAAAGGATAGATCTATAGTCCAGACTATAGACTGATCTATAGTCCAGAATATAGTCCAGACTATAGACTCATCTAAAGTCCAGACTATGGACTCATCTATAGTCCAGAATACAGACTCATCTATAGTCCAGGCTATTGACTCATCTATAAACCAGACTATAGACTCATCTAAAGTCCAGACTATAGACTACAGACTCATCTATAATCCAGACTATAGACTCATCTATAGTCCAGACTATAGACTCATCTATAGTCCAGGCTATGGACTCATCTATAGTCCAGGCTATAGACTCATTTATAATCCAGACTATAGACCGATCTACAGTCCAGAATATAGTCCAGACTATAGACTCATCTAAAGTCCAGACTATAAACTCATCTATAGTCCAGAATACAGATTCATCTATAGTCCAGGCTGTGGACTCATCTATAATCCAGACTATAGACACATCTATAGTCCAGACTATAGACTACAGACTCATCTATAATCCAGACTATAGATTCATCTATAGTCCAGACTATAGATTCATCTATAGTACAGACTATAGATTCATCTATAGTACAGACTATAGACTGATGTATAGTCCAGACTATAGACTCATCTATAGTCCAGACTATAGACTGATCTATAGTCCAGACTATAGACTGATCTATAGTCCAGACTATAGACTGATCTATAGTCCAGACTATAGACTGATCTGTAGTCCAGACTATAGACTGATCTATAGTCCAGACTATAGACTGATCTATAGTCCAGACTATAGACTGATCTATAGTCCAGACTATAGACTGATCTATAGTCCAGACTATAGACTGATCTATAGTCCAGACTATAGACTAATCTATAGTCCAGACTATAGACTGAACTATAGTCCAGACTATAGACTGATCTATAGTCCAGACTATAGACTGATCTATAGTCCAGACTATAGACTTATCTATAGTCCAGACTATAGACTTATCTATAGTCCAGACTATAGACTTATCTATAGTCCAGACTATAGACTTATCTATAGTCCAGACTATAGACTCATCTATAGTCCAGACTATGGACCTATCTATAGTCCAGACTATGGACTGATGTATAGTCCAGACTACTATATAGACTGATCTATAGTCCAGACTAACTATAGACTCATCTCTCTATATATAGATTTATATATAGTCCAGACTATAGACTCTTCCAGACTCTTCTATATCCCATCTATAGTGCAGACTATGGACTGATGTATAGTCCAGACTACTATATAGACTGATCTATAGTCCAGACTTACTTAGACTCATCTCCAGTCCAGACTATAGATTGATCTATAGTCCATACTAAAGACTATAGTCTGGACTATAGATTAGTCCATAGTTTGTACTATAGATTAGTATATATTCTAGACA
The DNA here is from genome assembly GCF_015586225.1 of Lucilia sericata. Classification (NCBI taxonomy): domain Eukaryota; kingdom Metazoa; phylum Arthropoda; class Insecta; order Diptera; family Calliphoridae; genus Lucilia; species Lucilia sericata. The sequence continues at coordinate 11,826 of NW_023995915.1, forward strand.
ATAGATCATTCAGTAGTCTGGACTATAGATGGGTTATAGTCTGGACTATTGATCAGTCTATATTCTGTATTAGATATCAGTCCATATTCTGACTATAGATCAGTCTATAGTATGGCTATATATCAGTCTATACTCTGGACTATAGATCAGTCTATAGCCTGGACTGTATATCATTCTTTAGTATGGACTACATATATGTATATAGTCCAGACTATAGACTGATCTATAGTCCATACATATATAGATCTCTCGTCGAGACTATATACAAATGAATGTATATTCCACACCGGTCTATAGCCTTTAGTACAGGTTTAATGCCATAAATATGTGCTATATTATTCTATAAAAAAAAGCCGATAAACTCTCATTATGAGATTTCTTAATGTTTTATATAATTTGAAAAAATAACGCCCAATTTTAAGCGATAAAATTTTCCATAAAACATACTAACCCAAATGACCCAAAAACATCTTATACACAACAACAACAAAACAACTACCTGTAACATATTCTAATCCTCTAATATGTTTAGCTGCAGCCACAGGTGGCATTTACAATACATAATTGACTCTTAATATACCACGTATCATAAAAAAATTGTGCAGCGTACAACCTTTTTTATGTTCAATTTTAAAAAATTTTCCATAACAGCTGATTACAACGAGCGATACTATG
>NW_023995915.1:15000-71152 GCF_015586225.1 Lucilia sericata
ATTTATGACACATGTAGACATTTATTTATATTACTGTTATCATATAAATATGTTCGATCAAAAGGTAGGTTGAAACCAGTTATATGATTATATTGGGGACTATTGTTGTCTAGATTATAATCGAGAATATAGACCAGACTACAGCCTAGACTATAGATATAATAGTATAGTCAAGACTATAAACCAGACTGCATACAAGACTAAAGACTATACACGAGACCATAGACCAGACTATGGCTGAGATCATGGACCAGAATAAAGGTCAGACTTTCGTTGATGTTAAAGAACAGACTACAGTTGAGTACATATACGAGAGCATAGACTCGACTAGTTCCAAATAAACTACAGAATACACTATAAAGTTATAGTAAACCGCATTATTTTCATACGTGTAGGAAAAAATTGCTTATCTTTTCGTAAATTATTTCGAAATTTAATTTTTAATAGTTTTTTTGTTTAAAGTAAATTTGATTTATTCTCAACATCCTCTCTTTACGTTAATCGTGTTAATTAAAAATTTGGCACATTTCAAAAAGTGAAATTAAAAACGTCACCGTCCATCAAAAATGCAATTCTTAGGAAATCAACGAATTTTATAAATAAATAATTGCATCATTTTATATATTTCGAAAAAATAAGAAAACGAATGATAAACAAATCAAAAGTAAATGATAAAACAAAAGAAATGCCTAGAATTCAAAAGAAAATTTAAAGTGAAATTTTTTAGCATTTCGGGAAATTTATAAATTAAGAGAAAAAGGTACGTTTAACAATGACTAAAATTAAAAGCAGAAAATTATAAAAAATACAATGAAAAATTATTAAAATTAAAAATGTTATTTTTGTAATAAAGCCACACGAGCATCACAAATTAGTGGAAAAAAATTTAAATTAGATTCAGTTAAAAAAGCATTACAAACACTTTACAATCTCTACACAAAGTTATAAAGTGATTTTGTTTTTGGCTTTATCTCGGAACATTCTAAACTTATTTCTTCTAAAAGTTTCAAAATTTCGATAAATTTTCGCTCGAAGTCGATTACGATAGAGAGTTGTTTTGATCTAATCCGAAATGAAAATGTTTTTTTTTTTTTGATTAGCAAATGTTTCTTTTGTTTGTTCCTTAACGTGCAGGGTATGAAAAATTCCTATTTGCAGGTTTAAGCACATTCGTTTGATGACATTCAGAGACACCGTATGCAAGTTTGTCCGTCTATTTGTTGTTTACTTTACACATTCAAATGTAAACACAATATAAAGTTGATGAGAAATTATTTTGTATTTGTAATTAATATAAATTAATTATTTTGATTAATTTTCTCAAAAACTTGTTTTGTATAAAAAACCTTTAATATACCATTTGTCGAAATTTCATCTTTAAAGACGGAATTTGTCAGAATCAGAGAAGCTTAGGCTTAAATGAAATGAACTAACGAACTAACTAACTAACTAACTACTAACTAACTACTAACTAACTAACTAACTAACTACTAACTAACTAACTAACTAACTAACTACAACTAACTAACTAACTAACTAACTAACTAACTAACTAACTAACTACTAACTAACTAACTAACTAACTAACTAACTACTAACTAACTAACTACTAACTAACTAACTACTAACTAACTAACTAACTAACTAACTAACTAACTAACTAACTAACTAACTAACTAACTACTAACTAACTAACTAACTAACTAACTAACTACTAACTAACTAACTAACTAACTAACTACTAACTAACTAACTAACTAACTAACTAACTAACTAACTAACTAACTAACTAACTAACTACTAACTACACTAACTACTAACTAACTAACTAACTAACTAACTAACTAACTAACTAACTAACTAACAACTAACTAACTAACTAACTACTAACTAACTAACTAACTAACTAACTAACTACTACTAACTAACTAACTACTAACTAACTAACTAACTAACTAACTACTAACTAACTAACTAACTAACTAACTAACTAACTAACTAACTAACTAACTAACTAACTAACTAACTAACTAACTACTACTAACTAACTAACTAACTAACTAACTAACTAACTAACTAACTACTAACTAACTAACTAACTAACTAACTAACTAACTAACTAACTAACTACTAACTAACTAACTAACTAACTAACTAACTAACTAACTACTAACTAACTAACTAACTAACAACTAACTACTAACTAACTAACTAACTACTAACTAACTAACTAATAACTAACTAACTAACTAACTACTAACTAACTAACTACTACTAACTAACTAACTAACTAACTAACTACTAACTAACTAACTAACTAACTAACTAACACTAACTACACTAACTAACTACTAACTACTAACTACTAACTAACCTAACTAACAACTAACTAACTAACTAACTAACTAACTAACTAACTACTACTAAACTACTAACTACTACTATACCATTTGTCGAAATTTCATCTTTAAAGACGGAATTTGTCAGAATCAGAGAAGCTTAGGCTTAGGCTTAAATGAACTAACTAACTAACTAACTAACTAACTAACTAACTAACTAACTACTAACTAACTAACTAACTAACGAACTAACTAACTAACTAACTACTAACTAACTAACTAACTAACAACTAACTAACTAACTAACTAACTAACTAACTAACTACTAACTAACTACTAACTAACTAACTAACTAACTACTAACTACTAACTAACTACTAACTAACTAACTAACTAACTAACTAACTAACTAACTAACCTAACTAACTAACTAACTAACTAACTAACTAACTAACTAATAACTAACTAACTAACTAACTAACTAACAACTAACTAACTAACTAACTAACTAACTAACTCAACTAACTAACTAACTAACTAACTAAACTAACTAACTACAACTAACTAACTAAAACTAACTAACTACTAACTAACTAACTAACTAACTAACTAACTAACTAACTAACTAACTACTAACTAACTAACTAACTAACTAACTAACTAACTAACTAACTAACTAACTAACTAACTAACGAACTAACTACCTAACTAACTAACTAACTAAACTAACTAACTACTAACTAACTAACTAACTAACTAACCTAACTAACTAACTAACTAACTAACTAACTAACTCCATAACTACTAACTATACCATTTGTCGAAATTTCATCTTTAAAGACGGAATTTGTCAGAATCAGAGAAGCTTAGGCTTAGGCTTAAATGAACTAACTAACTAACTAACTAACTAACTAACTAACTACTACTAACTAACTAACTAACTAACTAACTAGCGAACTAACTAACTATCCAAACTGCTCAGTTCTAGTTCAGTTCCAGTTCAGTTCTAGTGCAGTTCAGTTCTAGTTCAAGTTTCTATTCAGTTCTAGTTCAGTTCTAGTTCAGTTCCTAGTTCAGTTCTAGTTCAGTTTCAGTTCCAGTTCAGTTCTAGTTTCAGTTCTAGTTCAGTTCTAGTTCAGTTCTAGTTCAGTTCTCAGTTCTAGTTCCGTTCTAGTTCAGTTCTAGTTCAGTTTTAGTTCAGTTCTAGTTCAGTTCTAGTTCAGTTCTAGTTCAGTTCTAGTTCAGTTCTAGTTCAGTTCTACTTCAGTTCTAGTTCAGTTCTAGTTCAGTTCTAGTTCAGTTTTAGTTCAGTTCTAGTTCAGTTCTAGTTCAGTTCTAGTTCAGTCTAGTTCAGTTCTAGTTCAGTTCTAGTTCGGTTCTAGTTTAGTTCTAGTTTAGTTCTAGCTTAGTTCTAGTTTAGTTCTAGTTCAGTTCTAGTTTACTTCTATTTCAGTTCTAGTTCAAGTCTAATTTAGTTCTAGTTCAGTTCTGATCTATTTCAATTCTAGTTTACTTCTAGTTTGGTTCTAGTTCTGTTGTTGTTCAGTTCTAATGTTTTTTTTTAGATTGTTTGATATAGAAATTGTTGGACGAACATTCAGTTCGCTTCCTATACAACAGATTCTATTAAAGAGATAGATTAAAGAAAGGCTTTCGAACTAATATAAATTTCTAAGTTTATGTTTAGGAATTAGAAACGAAATTCCTCTGGCAGCACCGCTTTTAAGACATAGATTAAAATGAGATCATTGATCTCATTAGTGACTGAAACACTTCCGGTTTCTTAAAGGTAAACGAAATTCGACTAAAACGAGATACAAAATGACGAAACAAGCGAAACCTAGAAAACTATTCGTATGAAAGAAAAAAACTTTTACTTTGAGACAGAAATTTGAATATAAGACAACTGCCTATAGTATTTAGCAATAAAACAATTTAATATTTTTAGAATATTTCATGTTATATTTATTTTTGTTTTTTTTTCATGTTATTTTTTTGTTTTTGCCAGAAAACTAACAACTATAATATGTATGTGGGGGGGGGTGTAGTAGTAATTTAGTGAATATGTTTTGTAATGTTTTTTTTTAATTTTTCATTTTTGTTGTGTCATTTTTAAATATTTGTTAATTTTACAACAATTTCTTACAAAATAAGTTTTTTTGATAAAATTTTCAACAATTTTTTGTTATTTACTTGATTTTTAAAATATTTCTGAAATGTTTAAGTTAATTTAAGAAAAAATACTGTAAAAATTGATAAAAATTTATTTTTTTCTTGTTTTGTTTGATATAATTTCTGTATTTTTTCTTTTCTTTTGGGGGTGGGAGGGGGAATTGTTTGACGGTTTTTGTTTATAAAACAAAAAATTATAGAAAATTTAATATTTTCTGAAAGTATTTAATAGTAAAAGAAATAAAATTGTGCAGCCATTTGGTGTTGTTTTTTCAATAATTTTTTTTGTAGCTTATATTTTTTTATAATAAAATACATTTTTCTTTTATAATTATTAATTATAATAAAATTTATGGCAGATTTAACTTAAATGCTATAAAAAATAAAAAAAAAATTTATATAATTTACTCAAAAAAACAAAATAAAAATTAGTAACAATTTTTTAAAAATTATATTTAGTTTTAGGTGTGTATGTATGTATATAAAAAAAGGATGTTTTCAATTATTTTTTTTTTTAGGTTAAAGGAATTTCTTTTGTGTTTTTTGTTTAACTATATACAAATAAAATATAAAATAGATAATAGTTTAGAATTTGTTCTCTTATTTAAAAAAAGTCCCTTCTTAATAAGATAATCATCATTTCTTATTATAATATAAATTGTTGGCGGGTGTTTTTTTTTTTTTTTTGCGGGGAGTAGGAGGGGTTAGTTTGAAGGAAGTATTCAATGGAATAACTCATTTTTACGAATTATAATTTTAATGTTTAATTTGCTTAGTTGTCTTTAAAAAAAAATGAGTACTAATAATATAATAATATTAATATAATAATAGTTAATGTTGTTGTTGTTGTTATTTTAATAAAGCTCTCTGCCCTTTTACTCTTGTCTGAAGAGGGAGAGAAGTTGATGATGTGATAGTGATCGGAGGTTCGATAAGCTCTTAACTCTGTTAACTTATTCATTCAACAAACAGGTTCTTACAAGAGCATCGCAGACAGCATAAGGATCACAATTGGAACTGGGACGGCGATCTTCCAAGTAGCCCTTGCCAGCAGTGGCTACACCACGAGGCACACGTACACTGACAGCACGATTGGCCACACCCCAGGAGAATTTGTCAATGCTGGAGGTTTCCAAGCGTCCCACCAGACGGCGTTCGTTGTCCTTGCCCTCATTGGGATCGTAGGCCTTGATGTGACGTTCATGACGTTTGCTCAATTTGTTGATGGCCTCTTCGATGGCCTTCATGCCGCCATCGGCACGCATGGCCTTGGTGGAGAAGTTGGTGTGGGCGCCAGCGCCGTTCCATTGTCCCTCCATGGGTTTGGGATCGAAGGTTACCACCACGCCGAATTCTTCGGCTATGCGATGCAAAATATAACGAGACACCCACAAATCATCGCTGGCCTTAATGCCTAGACTGGGACCCACTTGGTATTCCCATTGGGCGGGCATAACTTCGGCATTGGTGCCGGCAAAATCGATGCCAGCATACAGACAGGCAACAGCATGAGCCTCCACCAAATCACGGGCATACACACGATCAGCACCCACGCCGCAGTAGTAGGGACCTTGGGGTGCAGGGAAACCGTTGGCGGGCCAGCCGAAGGGACGGCCATCCACATCCAATAAAGTGTATTCTTGTTCAATGCCAAACCAGGGTTCATGATCGGTTACCTTATCGATGGCAGCTTGCAAAGCAGCACGTTTGTTGGATTTAGTTGCATTGCCATCAGCCAAATAAGTGTCACACATGACAATAATATCATTCTTGCCGGGCTTGAAGGGATCCTTGTATATGGCACGGGGCACCAAAGTGGTATCGGAGTTTTCACCTACTGCTTGATAGGTGGAACTGCCATCGTATTGCCAGTTGGGCAAATCTTCTACACCAGTGGGTATCTTGTCCAAAACACGATCCTTCAAACGGATATTCTCACCAGTACCATCGATCCACAAATAGGTGGCTTGAACACGATCGCTGGGGGTTTCCAATTTGCGATAACGATCCAAAATCGATTTGTCCAAGGCAGTGTTGGGGGAGTTTTTCAAGAAACCGCCCATCACAGCAGGGGTGGTGCTGAAGGAGCGCAACTGTTTAGAGGCAGAGGCGAGCTCTTTGCCCAAGAAAAGACCAGCACAACGTAAAGCCATTTTATTTCTGTTTAATTTATATAGTTTTGGAACGAAAGTAATTTCTTTAATAATTTGAAGGTCAAGGATAAGACGTTGGTTGGTTAGAACAGGATGCTGTAGATTTGTACTAAAGTTGTAAAGTTGTTGTAATTGGCTGATTTTTTTTTTTTTTTGAAAAGGTACTCGTTATTTTTGTTTGTTTTGTAGGGTGTTTTTTAAAGTTTTATTTTTTTAATAATTAATACATTTCACTTTTTTAGTTGTTTTAATTTATTTTCAAAAAACGCGTGTTTTTTATTAAAATTTTTTGTTAAACACTAGCAACGGTTGTTGTTGTTTTATTTTTTCAGAATGAATGTTTTTTTTGTATTTTACAACAAAAAAAATGTATACAGAGTTTAGATTTTTTTAAAATATTTTATAAAAATATGATTTGTGTTTTTAAATATACGCGACGGAGCACGAAAACTGGACGCCCATCCTCTACGAAGTTAGGATAGCTTGTGAATGTTTTCAGCTGTGTAACATAGACTTTTTCTCAATTTTTCGAAGCTCTTGGAAATTTTCTTTATCGCTAAATGTACACACAGTAAACGACAGAACACGGAATATACAATGGCAGCAGAGGTTGGCGCAGCAGCACATTTTATACTACTTCTCTACTTCAGTCAACTGCAGTACACACATACAGTTATACACACACTACCCACTAAATGGTAGAGACGATGACAGTCAATGAGTTAATCTTATATCAACAATATATAATATTGTGATTGTATGAGTGTTTAAGTGATATGATAACACACTTACACTCACTCTACCAAATATATTAAAGCACGCACTTGCTCAGATACTGCTGCTGCTGCTATTGCTAATAGTGAGAGTGCAAGAGCGAAAGGGAGAGACAGTGAGAAGAATGTTTCTTATGAGTGAGTATTAATGCAGTTTCGTGTGGTTTTTCTTTCTTTTCATTTAACTAAAATGCAAGCAATAAAATGTTGTTAACATTTTAATTGTGCTTTATGTTGTTGTTTGAGGGAATTTGTTTACAGCTAACGACAAAAAATAGGACAAGCTAGAAAACAATTTTTTAATTCTAGAACACGTTTGATCATTGCCACAATACTCGCTTTAATTTTAAGTTGAGATAAATGTTTTTATGTCGAAATTGTTAACTTCGGAACATTGTATATGGAAAGGTTCTGGGTTCAGTTCTAAGACAGCTTTAGAGAACGTAAACTCTTGGTCCAGCCTATTCACTCGATTTGTATCTTTCAATAAATTTTAAAAGTAGATCCGAAAAAATACATTTAACTTCGGAACATTGTAGTTCCGTGGAAGTTGTTACACATTATATGGAAAGGTTCTGGGTTCAGCCTATGAACTAGTTCTAAGACAGCTTTAGAGAACATAAACTCTTGGTCCAGCTTATTCACCTCGATTTGTATCTTTCAATAAATTTTAAAAGTAGATCCGAAAAAATACATTTAGGGCCGTTACCGGGATTTCTATGCTAATGTTGATAGAAAAACCTTATATAGAGATCTGTGAAAGAAATTATATTTCAATGTCGTTAGTCAAGCGGCACATATCTCATTAAATTCTTATACTACCACTTCCTTATTAGCTAGACAATGCAAGAAAGATCTGTCAATGCTGGGTCGCCTGTCTGACATTACCCTTTTTTGGGTTCCTACGCATAGGGACTATTATGGAAATGAACAGGTGAGATGATCTTGTTAGAACGGCATATCTCCAACGCCGTTCCAGTAGCAACCCCGTTAGGTTTTATCAAGAGTAGTATCCTCAGATTCTATCTTCAAAAGGCTGAAAATATGTGGATAACCTAGACACTTGTAAAGGGGCCAAGATATTGTGGACCTCCTTCAATAAGAAACAGTTTTCCTGGCAGTTACTCCATATCTAACCTTGGTGAGATATCTGGATCTAAGCTTAATGTTATCCTGAGATTTCACACTGCTACAGGCTGGATCTAATACTATACAATACTACATCTGACGAGTGGATTGATCCGGTCAAAACGGAGTCTCTTCGACTTTACTTGACTGTTCGCGCGCAGTGAACTACCACGTTAACCAACCATCCTGCCATAGTGCCTTAGAATTTTCCAAATAGTGTTTCTGAGGGATCGTATTTCCTTAAACCTTTGCATCCACCAAGAATGCATAACATCATACTAACCTTGGACTTATTGAATTTCACTGGCCCTAACCATTGACCCATTGTTGTAAGTGGCCGTATAAGATTCCCTTTCTCATGTTTTTAATGGTTCTGAATTTGTTAGTTTAACTTTCTCAAACTCTCTTCCTCTAATAGCAACTGCATTCGCTCTTTCATTTCAGATCATACCACTGGAAGTGTAGTCAGTTATGGCTGTCTATATAGCCATAAATTAGTCTCTATTCTCTGGTCCTTAGAGAACTCCTTTAAAATGCTTTAGAAATACAAAAATTTTTCACAGAACGGGTTACAATTAAGGTCAAAGGATTTCGATCTGATAGAATCGTAACACTTTTCAGTCGCTTACATCGTGATGTTTATAATGAAGGTAATATTTGATACCTTAGACCTTAGATCATTACTCCGCAAAGATTGAAATATATACGAAAGATCCTGCTCCATTTAATGTTGCGATTTCAATAATTTTTGCAGAGTAAGTATAGACCCAGATATATAGCCCACCAAGTTTGGATATTATCTTGCAAAGTGATCTATGTATTTCTCTTCACCGGGCACCGAGCATTCACAGAGATGTAACTGTGACAATAGTCGTTTAAGATGAGTCCAAGATGCCCAGAAACCTCGATATATCGACATATATTTTAGGCAACACATAATAACCAGATGAGGATGAAACCAGTAGTGAACTGACCTAGAGCCAAACATTTATGTATCGAAGCTATTGAAAATAGAGGAATTTATCTCATAGGATTCCATTTGTCCTTTCGATAATTAGTTAGTCGTTAGTTGGCATTTACCTCGCCGAATAGTATTCTCTAACTAATCTTGGACCATAAGTCATAGTTAGCCGTCGGGAGTTGAGAAGTTATATCTTTCAATTGCAAAATTGTATTTCCTAGCTAGTTTTAGCACTTTAATCATAGTTAATCGACGAGATCTGAAGGACTTATTTCATCGGACTGCATTCGTATCTATAAGATTCCTCCCAATTATATTTTATGCCATCCAAAGCCGAAGCATTGATTATGTCCTCTCTGAGAAGAACACAACGACTTTGTTGGAAGCGTAAAAGATCCAATCGTACCCCGAAGATACAAGGTAGCTAATTAAGCAGACCTTTGAAGAACTTGGACCTAAAAAACAAGTTCTCAATGTTCTTGTTATACCAATGAAAACTGATCTCCGAACTTTATATAGTTAATCGAAAGATTTTATCCTTTTGATAAAGTGAACCTTTAAGCTACCGGTGGCCCATTTAAAGGTTAATCGATTTAGGCGGTTAGTTACAGTTAAACTTTTCATTATCAATAGTATGCGAATAGATTTGACGCGAAATTTTAATTGGCGATAGGGATGAATAACTTTATGCACTAGTCCATTGCCTAGTCAATAGATAAGTCCAGAGACAGCCCATAAACTAGTCGAAAACTTATTTAGAACATTCTGCCTTAATTTTCTCATTCCTAAATTACAACACTTCAAATAAATGTCAATAAAAGTTGTAAACATCTCTTTTGTTTTTGGATATTTTAGAGTCGTTAGCTGTACATCGAAACAAGTATGAATTGATAAGAATAATATATAAAAAGCAGCAAAAAATAACAACAACAACTTCATATTGCCTTAATTGGAGTAGAATGTAAAATTATTTTTTTTTGTTATCAGCAGCAGCACTTACAAACAAACATATTTATTATTCTACTATAATTTACATAAACATTTGTTATTAATTGGTATTTTTCCCTTATTAGCAAATATTATTGTCCTATTTATCATTCAATTTTATTTATTTAATAAAATTATGTTGTTCTTTTTCATTCTATTCTTCAGTTCCAATAAGAATACAAATGTTTATTTTGGTTTGCATTTTTTCTCTATTTATTGTGGTGTCTGTTTGGAGGTCCCAGAAAGAAACAAACATTTCTCGCATTAGTGTACAGAAATGTTGTTGCGTTCTAGTATATTCTCGTATTTTTGTTGTTGTTTTGTTTGTTCAGATTTTGTTTACATCTCTTTTACTCTCATTAACGAAAGCGCATGTGTTTATCATATGTTTATGTTAACTTAACAGGTTTCTGGTATGATAATGTTATAGTTATGTTATAAAGTGCAGTGCAGTGCGAAAAGCTTTTTTCGTTAACAGTTATATGTTAATCTGTGGGTTATGGAGAATGTTAACAACAGGACAAGGAGGACAGTGGGCGTATTAGTTTGAATTTTAAATACTGTGATCTACATAACCCTGAAGTTCAGATATATTATCGTCTTCGTAATCACTGCACATGCTTCCAAGTGAAAGCGCAGGCTATAGTAGTAGTTAGTTAGGTAGTTAGTTAGTTAGTGGTTAGTTAGTTGGTTAGTTAGTTAGTTAGTTAGTTAGTTAGTTAGTTCGTTAGTTAGTTGTTAGTTAGTTAGTTAGTTTAGTTAGTTAGTTAGTTCAGTTAGTTAGTTCGTTAGTTCGTTCGTTAGTTAGTTCGTTAGTTGTTAGTTCGTTAGTTAGTTCAGTTAGTTCGTTCGTTAGTTCGTTCGTTCGTTCGTTCGTTCGTTCGTTCGTTCGTTCGTTCGTTCGTTCGTTCGTTCGTTCGTTCGTTCGTTCGTTCGTTCTTCGTTCGTTCGTTCGTTCGTCGTTCGTTCGTTAGTTCGTTCGTTCGTTCGTTCGTTCGTTCGTTCGTTCGTTCGTTCGTTCGTTCGTTCGTTCGTTCGTTCGTTCGTTCGTTCGTTCGTTCGTTCGTTCGTTCGTTCGTTCGTTCGTTCGTTGTTCGTTCGTTCGTTCGTTCGTTCGTTCGTTCGTTCGTTCGTTCGTTCGTTCGTTCGTTCGTTCGTTCGTTCGTTCGTTCGTTCGTTCGTTCGTTCGTTCGTTCGTTCGTTCGTTCGTTCGTTCGTTCGTTTCGTTCGTTCGTTCGTTCGTTCGTTCCCCCCCTTCTTTCCCTCCCTGTCCCTGTTTCCCCGGCCCCGGCCCCGCTGTTCCCTCTCCTTCCTGTTCTCCACCCTCTGTTCCCTTGCCCCGTCCCCTCTTCACCTTCACCGTCACTTTACCACTCTTAACATTGGAACTACAGAACACCAACAACCTCAAATGCACTTAAACTTAATGCAACTCACTAACCAAGCGATTAACAAGTGAGATAACAATAAAAACAAAGAAAAATATGCAAAAGAGAGTTAGTAAGTGACTTAGACTAGAACTTTGACCTTTACATAACATATGTATATGATTGCAGAGAAACAACAAAAACAAACACACTTCTCGTAAAGCTTTCGCTTCAAAAAACCCAAACAAAATAAAACTACTAGAAGAAAAATAGGCCGTCTGGTTTAATGACACAATAGTACAGCAACAACAACAACAACAGCAGGAAACAAAAGCTACAAAAACAACAAATTATTTAAGCAACCACATGAAAATATACGTAAAAACTTGAACTACTTTCGGAAAGTAGAAAACAGCTGATAGACCACGTCTGACTTGTGTTTTTTTGTTTATAGCATACAATGGCATGCAGAAACCTGTTTAACGTGTGTGTTGTTATTTTTATTTATTTTAAGGCTGAAAACAACTGCATAGTTTGTATAATTTTGTTGTTGCAGTTGTTTAAATCCATGAAATCATTGCAATTGTATTGCAGTTTAGTGTGTTTTTTCGCTTTGTAATTGTTTTTTCATAAATAAACCACAAATACCAGTTTTTATTATTATTACTTTATAAATAGTCTGTCTATGGAAATAGGACGAGGGCAGGTAAGTTTTTCGAATTTATTTCCTTCATTCGTTTTGGTGTTTCTTTTTGGGGTGTCTCATTTGAGTCTTTATAGTGATGTTATAACTTTTTACAATTTTGTCGGCCTGTGTAATTTAATGTTAAATAAATTGTAATGGATCTTTACCTTTTAAATTGTAATAAACCCCTAAAAAACTTTTAAAGACCTTTTCAGTTAACCCTCGTCCAAAAAATAAAAAAAAGTGAGTGGTGATACGTGTAGATTTGATAAGAATGCCATAAAATAAAAACTCAAGTTACAAAAATAAACAACAATAACAACAAGAAAAAATGCAGTTGCAACGGAAGCTTTATTGCATAAAAAAAGCTTAAGAAAAAAAAATAACCTAAAAAAAGAAACAAAAAACACTTTCTTGTTATTTATTTATTAATTTATGCGTAAATGCAATTGTTTCCTTATGATGTGGAATACTTTCTTTGGACTTACATAGCAAGCGGGATCAATGCCATGTAAAGAGTGTTGTAAATTGAAAATTAACCAAATTATAGGTGGCAATGCATATACCCTAAAGAGGAGGGAATATAGGCTGATCTAAAAAATCACTAGGTTTTCCTAATTTCGGAACTTTGAAGCATCTTAAAACTCTAAGAACCAGATTAAACGTGATTTCTTTAAGAGTCTACAAATCGTTCGTTACTTAGGAATAGCTTACGAACAAGATCTATTTAAAGTCATTTACTCTTTAATTTACCTATCTTGGGTTTTCTATTTGTCTGGGAACCTCTTGCAAGATCCCCTTACTACTTTTTTATAGTCAAATAACAAACACAATTATATATCTTTGATAGACTGGGAGCTACATTCGATCTACGATCTCTAGTTCCTCTATTAGAGGACAAAGTCATAATAGTAGCCGATAAAGAAGTTTAAATAAGAATAGATCTTTTAGAAGTATAGAAGCAAAGTAAATTGTTATAACAAGACGAATCATCACTTATTAGTCCACCAATCGTCACTCTCTCTTTAATTAGGTGAGAAAATAAGGTTAAGTTTAAGAAGGGTTATACAAAATCAAAAAGTACATCCACTCGGAGACCATAAGGTCCATTGTGATTCCTCTCAAAGAGAGTAAAGATTCACAAACACAGTACACTAGAAAGAAAGATGATAGGTAGAGAGGTATGATTAATGGAACCAGCACCGTTCTTAAGGAGTTTCAACCCCAATGATTTACCCAATTAATTGTCTAAAGAAGATGTGACTAATTACCTTGATAAAACCTAGTAGACTGTGAGGGTTAAGTTTAGCAATTTCCCAGTCAGTCCAGTTCGTCATTGAACCTATTACACATCCAGTTCATCCTGATATTCTATATCCTAGGATAGTGGCAAGTTATTTGCTCTGTGTCTTCGCATAACCAGCAATAGTCGGCTATATTACTGTCCCACTTACTGACAAAGGTCATAATCCCGTAAGCATCCCTATCGGAATCCTTAGACTGCTTTTATCCAGTCCTATAAGTATCTTGGTACCCTTCATATCAACTGCTGGCGATAATCTACTATTCCTGGACTGGTGAATGATGTCGTGGATTCTAGAGAAAAGAACCTAATTATAGTAAGTTAGTCCGCAACCTCATTCCTATTTACATTGCAGTGACCCGACTATCACATCAAGTGCTGGCCTTTGATATTTTGTAATCCAATCTACTATTCCAGGACTGGTGAATGATGTCGCGAAGTCCCTGGAATATTAACCAATAAAAATTACAAATGGGTGGTTTTACCGTCATTTCCCTGTTACATACATATATCAAGGTTCGATCCTAATCCGGTTCTCAACACAGTCTAATGGTAAATAGGCTCATAATGTCCATAAGGGCTTTTCTTTAATCTAAAACCGGGCGCGAATGTACCATGTGACAAGCCAATGTTCTGAGAACAGCTATGATGTCTGTTCGGAAGACACTACATTCGTCAGGAAGTCTGAATGAACGTTCTATGTAGATGTAGACACGGGTGCCGGTGTCTACATCGCTTACACCTACATAGAACGTTCATTCAGACTTCCTGACGAATGTAGTGTCTTCCGAACAGACATCATAGCGATCTGGAAAGCGACGGAACTGATATGGTATCATATATCATATCGATCCGAATTCGGTTATGACAATTTAGGTATTTATCTTGGAGCCGTCAGTGAAAACTGCACACCCATCAAACAGTCTAATGGGTACAAACCAGTCGTTCCTAGTTGGAAAATCGATTAAGATTCGTAAAATCAAAATCTGTAATGACGCATAGGAAATTTCCCTTATCAAGTAGACCCACTTTGTATAAAATTGTTCCGCTACAAAATATTATATAGGCGACAGGTACAGAATGATGTCCAAGACCGCCAGCAATGCCAAGAAAGGCACAACTTTGAACTTTACAACTGTCATTCTTTGAAAATACATTATAGACCTTTGGATATCTGTCAGTATTAAACTCAAACATATACATACAACTGAACAATTGAATCTAAGAAATGATGTAAAAGTTTCTAACTAAAATCCTCAGATATATTTGATCTCTAGAATACAATTTGAGTTAGGTCTCTATGATCTAGATCTAATAATAAAATGCTCCAACTTTAAGTGGACTAAAAACATGATCTATTAAGACTCCTTCAAGTATCGAAGATATAACAATCATTACTCTTTCAGTAGTATAAAAATAGATAATTTGCTGGAATGATCTTTCTTCATAGTTCCTTTTTGAAATTCTGGGAATAACATCTCTTCTAATCGGGGAATAAACTCTACCTGTATTTTAACAATAAGTTTTATATTGGAGATAAATACCAGCTGAAGTGGGACTAAGAAAGAGATAAAAGATCTTTTATTTTAGTCTCTTCGATGTCTGTAATATGCCATCTCGAACAATGCAGAGTTTACGATAAAAGACATCGGGTTGGAAGAACTTTCTGGGAGAGCAATTAAAAATTTGTACAATATATCGACAAAAATACAAATTTAGCACACGTTTATATAGTAGATATACTCAGAGATATAAACAAATTAAAATCCCCCATGAGTTGCAGGCGAAACTGAAAACATCTGTATGTATGTAAATACATATGTATCAAGTATGTATACATATATGTTGTTTTTATAATTTTTTTATTTTTTCCGTTTTTTATTCTTGTAGCAAACAAGAAAGTTGAATAAATGGACTTTGGAATCATCAGTGGTTGGCAGCACACAAGAGAATGCAAATGTTGACGCAATAAATGCGCTGCTCAAACTACTAAAAACAACAAACTGATGCCAAAGAAGACTCTTGTTTTTTTTTTTTTGTTTCAATAAAAAATGTTATTTATACTCGTTTTTGCCACAAAATTTTGTTTTAAATGAATGACACGCTTTTGTGGCATGCAGCTAATTATAATGTTTCGTTTTCCCAGTTTTTCAGTTAATTTTACCTTTTCACAAAATATAGGTCATTGAAAATAAAAGCACGTGGCTTAAAATTGATGGAGCCGATAGTGAATGTTTTGAGAAATAAACAAAAATCTTATCAAAAATAGGTGCTTTTGGGGAGAAACACGTATAAATTGATTAAAATCTATACAAAAACACTGATTGGCAGCAGGTGAAGATGTGATGTGAGGTGGCAGACAAGTACAATTGATTTCGGTGAAATATTAACAAGTGTATGAATATACATAATCTTTATAACACCAAATTAAACTTTCAACATTTAGTAGCATGAACACCAGATCAGTTATGGCTCTTTTAGCAGTAATGGGAAAAGTTCACTGGTTCATCTTTCAAATCAGTCAAGGCTTTTTAATAATTTTGGTGCACTAATCATGGATTTTTTAGTAGTCTAAAAACAAGATCAAGAACTAGCAAGATCAATAGTTGAAACACAAAGAGCTATAGGTCATTAAAAAGTACATGAATACCGGCTATCAGAGCTTTTTACCAAGAGGAGTTGTAGCTCCTTTACTAGTCCAAACTAATCATAGTTTGTATAGTAGTCTACAAACATGATATATTGTGAATCTTTCAATAGACATCATAGGAGCAATAATGATCAATCCAAAGATTAATCGTAACTCTATCTGTACCAACGAGTAGTGGTTCTTTTAATACCAAAGAATCATTGTCAATTATAGTTCCGTTCCGTTCAGCTCTAGTTAAGTTCTACTTCAGTTCTAGTTCAGTTCTAGTTCAGTTCTAGTTCAGTTCTAGTTCAGTTCTAGTTCAGTTCTAGTTCAGTTCTAGTTCAGTTCTAGTTCAGTTCTAGTTCAGTTCTAGTTCAGTTCTAGTTCAGTTCTAGTTCAGTTCAGTTCTAGTTCAGTTCTAGTTCAGTTCTAGTTCAGTTCTAGTTCAGTTCTAGTTCAGTTCTAGTTCAGTTCTAGTTCAGTTCTAGTTCAGTTCTAGTTCAGTTCTAGTTCAGTTCTAGTTCAGTTCTAGTTCAGTTCTCTATCTGTACCAACGAGTCGTGGTTCTTTTACTACCAAAGAATCATTGTCAATTATAGTTCCGTTCAGCTCTAGTTAAGTTCTAGTTCAGTTCTAGTTCAGTCCTAGTTCAGTTCTAGTTCAGTTCTAGTTCAGTTCTAGTTCAGTTCTAGTTCAGTTCTAGTTCAGTTCTAGTTCTAGTTCAGTTCTTGTTCAGTTCTAGTTCAGTTCTAGTTCAGTTCTAGTTCAGTTCTAATTCAGTTCTAGTTCAGTTCTAGTTCAGTTCTAGTTCAGTTCTAGTTCAGTTCTAGTTCAGTTCTAGTTCAGTTCTAGTTCAGTTCTAGTTCAGTTCTAGTTCAGTTCTAGTTCAGTTCTAGTTCAGTTCTAGTTCAGTTCTAGTTCAGTTCTAGTTCAGTTCTAGTTCAGTTCTAGTTCAGTTCTAGTTCAGTTCTAGTTCAGTTCTAGTTCAGTTCTAGTTCAGTTCTAGTTCAGTTCTAGTTCAGTTCTAGTTCAGTTCTAGTTCAGTTCTAGTTCAGTTCTAGTTCAGTTCTAGTTCAGTTCTAGTTCAGTTCTAGTTCAGTTAGTTCTAGTTCAGTTTCTAGTCAGTTCTAGTTCAGTTCTAGTCCAGTTCTAGTTCAGTTCTAGTTCAGTTCTAGTTCAGTTCTAGTTCAGTTCTAGTTCAGTTCTAGTTCAGTTCTAGTTCAGTTCTAGTTCAGTTCTAATTCAGTTCTAGTTCAGTTCTAATTCAGTTCTAGTTCAGCTCTAGTTCAGTTCTAGTTCAGTTCTAGTTCAGTTCTAGTTCAGCTCTAGTTCAGTTCTAGTTCAGTTCTAGTTCAGTTCTAGTTCAGTTCTAGTTCAGTTCTAGTTCAGTTCTAGTTCAGATCTAGTTCAGTTCTAGTTCAGTCTAGTTCTAGTTTCTAGTTCAGTTCTAGTTCAGTTCTAGTTCAGTTCTAGTTCAGTTCTAGTTCAGTTCTAGTTCAGTTCTAGTTCAGTTCTAGTTCAGTTCTAGTTCAGTTCTAGTTCAGTTCTAGTTCAGTTCCAGTTCAGTTCTAGGTTAGTTCTAGTTCAGTTCTAGTTCAGTTCTAGTTCAGTTCTAGTTCAGTTCTAGTTCAGTTCTAGTTCAGTTCTAGTTCATTTCTAGTTCAGTTCTAGTTCAGTTCTAGTTCAGTTCTAGTTCAGTTCTAGTTCAGTTCTAGTTCAGTTCTAGTTCAGTTCCAGTTCAGTTCTAGTTCAGTTCTAGTTCAGTTCTAGTTCAGTTCTAGTTCAGTTCTAGTTCAGCTTTAGTTCTGTTTTAGTTCAGTTCTAGTTCAGTTCTAGTTCAGTTCTAGTTCAGTTCTAGTTCAGCTCTAGTTCAGTTCTAGTTCAGTTCTAGTTCAGTTCTAGTTCAGTTCTAGTTCAGTTCAAGTTCAGTTCTAGTTCAGTTCTAGTTCAGTTCTAGTTGAGTTCCAGTTCAGTTCTAGTTCAGTTCTAGTTCAGTTCTAGTTCAGTTCTAGTTCAGTTCTAGTTCAGTTCTAGTTCAGTTCTAGTTCAGTTCTAGTTCAGTTCTAGTTCAGTTCTAGTTCAGTTCTAGTTCAGTTCTAGTCCAGTTCTAGTTCAGTTCTAGTTCAGTTCTAGTTCAGTTCTAGTTCAGTTCTAGTTCAGTTCTAGTTCAGTTCTAGTTCAGTTCTAGTTCAGTTCTAGTTCAGTTCTAGTTCAGTTCTAGTTCGGTTCTAGTTCAGTTCTAGTTCAGTTCTAGTTCAGTTCTAGTTCAGTTCTAGTTCAGTTCTAGTTCAGTTCTAGTTTAGTTCCAGTTTAGTTCCAGTTTAGTTCTAGTTTTGTTCTAGTTTAGTTCTAGTTCACTGACTATTACTAATCTCGTAGCTTAATCTTTTACTAAAATGTTCCCAATATTCCAATAATAACTAATCAATTAAACATTTCTATACAACGTTTGACACACATACAACACTTTTAAATGTCAACGTCAAGAAACATTTATAAACTCGACTTGAAATTCTTAAACATTTTATAGGCCTATAGTTCTATAAAATTATCTTTATATGGGCCACAAATAATCTACTCACTTTTGAAAAGAATAGTTAAAATTTTGTTAAGAAAAATGTAGGTACTTGAAATTGTGTTACCACGAGTGTTAATAGTTTAATTTTATCAATTCAATTTAATAATTAGAATCGTTAGTTATACTAATAGTTTGTTGGCAACAAATCATAAATTATTTATTATTCCCATAAACAAACTCCTAATCTGACATGTAGAAATGACACTTTTTTTCTAAAGTGTCACTCATAAAGTGATTGAAATGTTCAAGAAATATGTTTATAAGTTTCGTGTTAATGGTCGCACTGATGATGGTAGTGGCGTGATTAAATTCACTTAGAAAAAAAAAAAATACTTTAAAGGTATTTCTTTGATTATCTTTGATTGAAAAACTACAAATTAGAAAATCAAATTTTTTTTCTAACATTTAACACTCATATTTTGTCCTCAATTGTCCGAACAATCAGAAACATATCATTCAAATTGAATTTGTTTTTTAAGTTGTTTTCTTTTGAGGTGTTTCGAAATGGGCCAACAAAGTCATCAAAATTAAATTATACAATTAGTTTTAATCGAAAATAATAAATTTTAAGTGAATTAGAAAAGACCACCAAATATGAAAGTCAACTATATTTCTTTTCTTTTATATTCATATTTTATTATTTCCTTAAACTTAATTGGAATGTCACACGCAATGTTAAAGACATGAAGGTTGGGCAATACAGAATTTTGAACATCCCCTATATTGTCTATTTAGAATTTCATTTGTAGAAAACTTTAAGTAATTAAGAATGAATTTGAGTTTAAAATTTGCCTTAAAACTGTTAGAGAGTTTTAAGGGACCAATGTTTAGCCCCAATATCGATCGCGTGGGCTTTATTATACTTCTCAAATCAAACGTAAATACCGACTGTAGGGCATCAATTGTGTGTGTTTAAACTTGATTGTTGCTTAATTGATAAAAAGAAAGTATCATTAACAAATTGACAAAAGATACGATGAAAAAGGCATTAAGTGACATTGACAAACAATGACATTTAAATCTGTTTAAAAAAAGTAATTGAAAAATTTTCCAAACAAGAAAGCCCGATTAATGCAGGCGGTATTTATGTATTGTTTGATTAAAGTGTGGAAAGTTTTGGGTCCAATAAAAGTACAATTTATCACAGAAGCCTTGAAAAAAATTCTTCCTTTCTTTATTCTTCTAGCTCCTATTTACCTATTTGCAATTACCCTGTTATACTTCTATATCATGCTACAAATTATTGCAAACATTTTTGTAGTTGCTCTTGCATATTTTCTTAATACTTATTTGTTCAACTTAATGTTGTACTAAAAATAATTTATTATACCAATTGTAGGCATATTCAATTACACCCCTAGACTGTTAAACAAGGTTAAAATTCTGGCCGATAAATTGTGAACTTGTTTATATTAACTTATTGCTGTACTTGTTGCTTGTAAACAAAAAAATAATCAATGATTATTTAACAACAATATGTTTTACTCAGAGACAGACACGCATCACATTTTCTCTCTTACATGCGCAGGTGACCAGGTTGTAAGACAATTCACAGATCGGACAGTACGTCTGATCTAGTTTATCAAGTCCCTGGGATGTGATTTTTGGTTCCTATTCAGGTAATGTTTAGTCCGTATAGGCCGCCTATATTATAGACAAGACTCTCAACTAGAATATAGACTAGACTATATACTAGAATATAGGTTAGACTAGACAATAGACTAGAAACTAGAATATATATAAGACTATTGACTAGACCAGACTATAGACAAGACTAGAGTATAGACTAGACAATAGACTAGAAACAAGAATATAGATAAGACTATTGACTAGACCAGACTATAGACAAGACTAGAGTATAGACTAGACTATAGACTAGACAATAGACTAGACAATAGACTAGACTATAAACTAGACTATAGACTAGACTATAGACTAGACAATAGACTAGACAATAGACTAGACTATAGACTAGACAATAGAGTAGACTATAGACTAGACTATAGACTAGACTATAGACTAGACTATAGACTAGACTAAAGACTAGACTATAGGACTAGACAATAGAGTAGACTATAGACTAGACTATAGACTAGACTATAGACTAGACTATAGACTAGACTAAAGACTAGACAATAGACTAGACAATAGACTAGACTATAGACTAGACTATAGACTAGACTATAGACTAGACTATAGACTAGACTATAGACTAGACTATAGACTAGACTATAGACTAGACTATAGACTAGACTATAGACTAGACTATAGACTAGACTATAGACTAGACTATAGACTAGACTATAGACTAGACTATAGACTAGACTATAGACTAGACTATAGACTAGACTATAGACTAGACTATAGACTAGACTATAGACTAGACTATAGACTAGACTATAGACTAGACTATAGACTAGACTATAGACTAGACTATAGACTAGACTATAGACTAGACTATAGACTAGACTATAGACTAGACTATAGACTAGACTATAGACTAGACTATAGACTAGACTATAGACTAGACTATAGACTAGACTATAGACTAGACTATAGACTAGACTATAGACTAGACAATAGACTAGACTATAGACTAGACTATAGACTAGACTATAGACTAGACTATAGACTAGACTATAGACTAGACTATAGACTAGACTATAGACTAGACTATAGACTAGACTATAGACTAGACTATAGACTGGACTATAGACTAGACTATAGACTAGACTATAGACTAGACTATAGACTAGACTATAGACTAGACTATAGACTAGACTATAGACTAGACTATAGACTAGACTATAGACTAGACTAGACTAGACTATAGACTAGACTATAGACTAGACTATAGACTAGACTATAGACTAGACTATAGACTAGACTATAGACTAGACTATAGACTAGACTATAGACTAGACTATAGACTAGACTATAGACTAGACTATAGACTAGACTATAGACTAGACTATAGACTAGACTATAGACTAGACTATAGACTAGACTATAGACTAGACTATAGACTAGACTATAGACTAGACTATAGACTAGACTATAGACTAGACTATAGACTAGACTATAGACTAGACTATAGACTAGACTATAGACTAGACTATAGACTAGACTATAGACTAGACTATAGACTAGACTATAGACTAGACTATAGACTAGACTATAGACTAGACTATAGACTAGACTATAGACTAGACTATAGACTAGACTATAGACTAGACTATAGACTAGACTATAGACTAGACTATAGACTAGACTATAGACTAGACTATAGACTAGACTATAGGCTAGACTATAGGCCAGACTATAGGCTAGACTATAGACTAGACTATAGACTAGACTATAGACTAGACCATATACTAGACTATAGACTAGACTATATACTAGACTATAGACTAGACTATAGACTAGACTATAGACTAGACTATAGACTAGACTATAGACTAGACTATAGACTAGACTATAGACTAGACTATAGACTAGACTATAGACTAGACTATAGACTAGACTATAGACTAGACTATAGACTAGACTATAGACTAGACTATAGACTAACTACTAGACTAGACTATAGACTAGACTATAGACCTAGACTATAGACTAGACTATAGACCTAGACTATAGACTAACTATAGACTAGACTATAGACTAACTATAGACTAGAACGACTATAGACTAGACTATAGACTAGACTATAGACTAGACTATAGACTAGACTATAGACTAGACTATAGACTAGACTATAGACTAGACTATAGACTAGACTATAGACTAGACTAGACTAGACTAGACTAAAGACTAGACTAGACTAGACTTATAGACTAGACTATAGACTATAGACTAACTAGACTAGACTATAGACTAGACTATAGAACTAGACTAGACTAGACTATAGACTAGACTACAGACTAGACTATAGACTAGACTATAGACTAGACTATAGACTAGACTATAGACTAGACTATAGACTAGACTATAGACTAGACTATAGACTAGACTATAGACTAGACTATAGACTAGACTATAGACTAGACTATAGACTAGACTATAGACTAGACTATAGACTAGACTATAGACTAGACTATAGACTAGACTATAGACTAGACTATAGACTAGACTATAGACTAGACTATAGACTAGACTAGACTATAGACTAGACTATAGACTAGACTAAAGACTAGACTATAGACTAGACTATAGACTAGACTATAGACTAGACTATAGACTAGACTATAGACTAGACTATAGACTAGACTATAGCCTAGACTATAGCCTAGACTATAGACTAGACTATAGACTAGACTATAGACTAGACTATAGCCTAGACTATAGACTAGACTATAGACTAGACTATAGACTAGACTATAGACTAGACTATAGACTAGACTAGACTAGACTATAGACTAGACTATAGACTAGACTATAGACTAGACTATAGACTAGACTATAGACTAGACTATAGACTAGACTATAGACTAGACTATAGACTAGACTATAGACTAGACTATAGACTAGACTAAAGACTAGACTATAGACTAGACTATAGACTAGACTATAGACTAGACTATAGACTAGACTATAGCCTAGACTATAGCCTAGACTATAGACTAGACTATAGACTAGACTATAGACTAGACTATAGCCTAGACTATAGCCTAGTAGACTATAGACTAGACTAGACTAGACTATAGACTAGACTATAGACTAGACTATAGACTAGACTATAGACTAGACTATAGACTAGACTATAGACTAGACTATAGACTAGACTATAGACTAGACTATAGACTAGACTATAGACTAGACTATAGACTAGACTATAGACTAGACTATAGACTAGACTATAGACTAGACTAGACTATAGACTAGACTAGACTAGACTAGACTATAGACTAGACTATAGACTAGACTATAGACTGGACTATAGACTAGACTATAAACTAGACTATAGACTATACTAGACTATAGACTAGACTATAGACTAGACTATAAACTAGACTATAGACTAGACTATAGACTAGACTATAGACTAGACTATAGACTAGACTATAGACTAGACTATAGACTAGACTATAGACTAGACTATAGACTAGACTATAGACTAGACTATAGACTAGACTATAGACTAGACTATAGGTTACACTATAGACTAGACTATAGACTAGACTATAGACTACACTATAGACTAGACTATAGACTAGACTATAGACTAGACTATAGACTAGACTATAGACTAGACTATAGACTAGACTATAGACTAGACTATAGACTAGACTATAGACTAGACTATAGACTAGACTATAGACTAGACTATAGACTAGACTATAGACTAGACTATAGACTAGACTATAGACTGGACTATAGACTAGACTATAGACTAGACTATAGACTATATTTTTTGGATATCTGAGCCTTGATTATGATTTGACAAGCTGGTCACCTCTAATATTGCTCTCAATTCGATGTTATAATAATGTCATTAACAATGTTCAATAAACATGTTTTCAATCATTTATTGCATGCTAAAAACAACAACAACACCAAATAATTAATTCTAATAAAACAAAAAAAAAATAAAATTGAAGTCATAAATTTAACAAATTTGAAGGTTATAAAAGTTCATAAACATTTGAAAGGGATCAATGCATAAGATAAAAACTGAAAAATTATTCTATATTTAGCAGGGGATTTATAAAAAAAGTATCAATATGTTAGTTATCGTTTATTTATGAAAAACATGGGATATATGAAACGTTGACTTTGTATAAATGATGGGAATAATATCTTTAGACTTCAGGTAGACCCATTAAGGAGTTTATATAGAAAGCAGCGCTGTCTAGTAATGGGCTTACTTATTGTCATGGTTTGAGTTTTAAAATTAAATACCTCGTAGATTGATATTAGCCGGTAAAACTATATAATCCTAAAAAGGTACCCTTGAAGCCAATTTTAGCATAGAGCACAAATAAACTTCGTAAAACCAGTCAATCAATCACTCCAATGATGGAGTTTATTTAACCATAAAAGTTTTTATTAGTAATAAGTCATGAGAAAGCTGGTTCATTAAAATGAAAATATATATGTATGTCCCTCTTAGTTATTGGGAGTTAAAGTTTTTGTAAGACACGCGACTTCGGTACAGTTTTGAATTAAGAACGAATAGTTACAATCTAACGGTGAAGCTCTGGCGGTGTACAATTAGGAAGTTTTTTGCTAGAACTTTGGAATATAGGGAGAAAATTAAGCCATAGATCAAGTAGGTTCGGAGTCAGATCAAATTGACTAGGGAGTAAAATAGTTAACATTTTAGAACCAGAAGATGAGCATAATAAACCAGTTTGAGGCCATTGCGAAAGCTGAAGAACAAAAGCTAACCAACTCAGGAGTCAGGACATCTATTTGAAATGCATATTTGATTCAATTTTCGATCAAAAAAGCTGATTGTAAAAGGATGAAATGCACTATATCAGATCCAAAGAAATACACCTATCTCGGGCCTGTAGTGATCTTCTTTACATGAAGAATTTTCTTGAAAAGATGATCTTTCAAAGGGATTGTCATCCATTATTTAGAAAATCAGTCTTCTTACCGACGAAAGCCTGGTAATGACAGAGAAAGTGGTTCAGTTTTTCACTGTCCTCTCCGCTTGCTCTACATTAGTCTGAATCAACTAAGAGCACATAACATCGTGCTAACCTAGATCTTATTCATTTTGAGGAAAGTTCTAGTCCTCCCTTCGTTGGGGCTATTCTTATCGATCCATTATTATACCCTACACCACTTTAGTGGGGAGGGGCTATACTTACCGATCCATTTTTATACCCTACACCACTTTAGTGGGGAGGGTATATTGGGTTTGTGCTGTTGTTTGTAACGCACAATAATATTGGACCTATACTCACCTTAAAGTATACCAATCGGCTTAGAATCATGGGTCGATTTAGAAAATGGTTAAGATCGGTCTATTATGTCACCTACTCCTATCTCGACAAAAAGCTGTAAAACCAAGTTCTA
The DNA here is from genome assembly GCF_015586225.1 of Lucilia sericata. Classification (NCBI taxonomy): domain Eukaryota; kingdom Metazoa; phylum Arthropoda; class Insecta; order Diptera; family Calliphoridae; genus Lucilia; species Lucilia sericata. The sequence goes on from NW_023995915.1 coordinate 41,108, forward strand.
TACTAGCCTTAATAACCCTCATGAATTTTATAATTATATGGCCTCATTTGACCCTAGCCCCTACAAAAAGTCCCCTTCAAAATTTGATTTAAATGTCCAAAATTTTATTCCACAATAAATGGCTTAAGTATATCTGAGACAAGGTACAATTCAACTGAAATGCTTCATTATAAAAACTAAATCACCTCGCCCGACTATAACTTCTTACTTGTTCTACATTCTTCAGGTTTACTTCCCCTCTCTTTCTACTAAGTACATTCGCTCTTTCCGATTATCCCTAGGGCCTTGATAAACATGTAATGCAGTCGAATATGGTCCTAGATTTAAGCATATTATTTGGTATCGTCCTGATTGCCATCTGGCAATAATTTTACAAACATTCCATGATAGCACGAACTTTGTCAGGGACCTAGTATTACAATTGGTAGTATATTTCGATTTCTGGGTTTTCAATGTGGATCTACGGACCAGTTTAAAGCCCTCCGAGTAGCAATATATTTGTACGATTATTTTCTGGAATATTTGAACATCATCTGCTATTAGTGTCTCACATTTCACGTCAATAACTGTATCTGGCAAGCGATCGAACACATCCGATGTTTGTGTATAATAGACCAGTATACAATGGAACGTCTAGAAACGACGTAGTGCTCATGGTCCGACTTATGACCAAGCAATATGTACACTGATCTCGCAGAACCTGTAGTGATGTTATATTGAACTTTTTGTCCAAAGAAATTCACCATTTTATAGAATTGTATGTGAGTATTGGTATGTTCATGCTTTTATAAAGTCTGTGGGTCATAGTGGGTCGTGCCTACCAACGTTACACAAGTTATCTCTCAACCCTTGTATATTAGTTCAGCACGCTCAATCGCTTTTGATAATTATGTTACTAGGTTGTTATTGAAAACTTTTGTCTATCTCACCCAGTTTTGCCTTAGGTCGTTTTTATTACATGATAAAATTTTAGATATATGTACATATTCTAACATACATAATATCAACACTCTACCATACTTGACATATAAAATTTATATAGAAAAAAAAAATAATTTATATAAAAACAATTGTCTCCAAGTCATAGTACTACATGTGTTTTTAGAAGAGCCATAATATTTACAGCGATAAAGGGGATTTATATTCAATTTTCTATAAAGTGGTGGAAAATAACCACCAAAGTTATTTATGTTCGACAAAAGTTGTTACAAATTATTTTGTTTTTATTTTATTCCCTAACATCACGTTCCATATTTACTATATAGAAACAGCAACAATATTAGAATAGAAAAACAGCAGACCCCATTACAAATGAAATGCACTTTACAAACAATTTGTTATTTTATTTGGTAGGTCTTATCTTATCAGCTCTAAATAAATGTATAATTAGAAATAACAATTTTAACAAAATATGAAAAAAAACAAAAATTTTTAATAATTATTATTTTATGTGCAATGTTTCTAAGCACTATAACAGTTGCAAGACCCTCAAGAGCCCCTTTTCTTGCTAATGAATGTCTTAAAAACTTCTTGAAGTTTTCAACATTTGATAATACAAAATAGTGTCTAAACTGTTTCTGTTGGAAATGAGAAAAAGCGAACAGTTTTTTTTTCCAAAAATATTCGAGATATGTTCACATATCATCCCTCACTATAGCTTTCAAATAGAAACTAAAAGGTAATAAAGAACGGATTATAAGCTAGAGATCGTGATATAGACTAAATATAATGATCTTCTTGAAACCATACTGAATTTAGCTACAGGTTAATGTAGAACTAGCAAAGCAACTTATAGTACAGACAATCATTAATTTTTACAGTGTTGGAAAACATGATCTAAAAAACAATAGGTTGTTGTCTCTACTATAGAAGATATTAAATAAATGATAGTAGCGTTTACAACACTATTATCGACAAAAAACGATCGAACTGTATTATTTAACAGGGTGTCATAAAGATGAAATAAATATACACGTTACTTTTGAAAGATAAAATACTTATTGTAAAAAATCTAAATGATGAAATTAATTCTAGTTCAGTTCTAGTGCAGTTCTAGTTCAGTTTTAGTTCAGTTCTAGTTCAGTTTTAGTTCAGTTCTAGTTCAGTTCTAGTTCAGTTCTAGTTCAGTTCTAGTTCAGTTCTAGTTCAGTTCTAGTTCAGTTCTAGTTCAGTTCTAGTTCAGTTCTAGTTCAGTTCTAGTTCAGTTCTAGTTCAGTTCTAGTTCTAGTTCAGTTCTAGTTCAGTTCTAGTTCAGTTCTAGTTCAGTTCTAGTTCAGTTCTAGTTCAGTTCTAGTTCAGTTCTAGTTCAGTTTAGTTCAGTTCTAGTTCAGTTCTAGTTCAGTTCTAGTTCAGTTCTAGTTCAGTTCTAGTTCAGTTCTAGTTCAGTTCTAGTTCAGTTCTAGTTCAGTTCTAGTTCAGTTCTAGTTCAGTTCTAGTTCAGTTCTAGTTCAGTTCTAGTTCAGTTCTAGTTCAGTTCTAGTTCAGTTCTAGTTCAGTTCTAGTTCAGTTCTAGTTCAGTTCTAGTTCAGTTCTAGTTCAGTTCTAGTTCAGTTCTAGTTCAGTTCTAGTTCAGTTCTAGTTCAGTTCTAGTTCAGTTCTAGTTCAGTTCTAGTTCAGTTCTAGTTCAGTTCTAGTTCAGTTCTAGTTCAGTTCTAGTTCAGTTCTAGTTCAGTTCTAGTTCAGTTCTAGTTCAGTTCTAGTTCAGTTCTAGTTCAGTTCTAGTTCAGTTCTAGTTCAGTTCTAGTTCAGTTCTAGTTCAGTTCTAGTTCAGTTCTAGTTCAGTTCTAGTTCAGTTCTAGTTCAGTTCTAGTTCAGTTCTAGTTCAGTTCTAGTTCAGTTCTAGTTCAGTTCTAGTTCAGTTCTAGTTCAGTTCTAGTTCAGTTCTAGTTCAGTTCTAGTTCGTTCTAGTTCGTTCTAGTTCAGTTCTAGTTCAGTTCTAGTTCAGTTCTAGTTCAGTTCTAGTTCAGTTCTAGTTCAGTTCTAGTTCAGTTCTAGTTCAGTTCTAGTTCAGTTCTAGTTCAGTCTTTCAGTTCTAGTTCAGTTCTAGTTCAGTTCTAGTTCAGTTCTAGTTCAGTTCTAGTTCAGTTCTAGTTCAGTTCTAGTTCAGTTCTAGTTCAGTTCTAGTTCAGTTCTAGTTCAGTTCTAGTTAAGTTCTAGTTCAGTTTCTAGTTCAGTTCTAGTTCAGTTCTAGTTCAGTTCTAGTTCAGTTCTAGTTCAGTTCTAGTTCAGTTCTAGTTCAGTTCTAGTTCAGTTCTAGTTCAGTTCTAGTTCAGTTCTAGTTCAGTTCTAGTTCAGTTCTAGTTCAGTTCTAGTTCAGTTCTAGTTCAGTTCTAGTTCGGTTCTAGTTCGGTTCTAGTTCAGTTCTAGTTCAGTTCTAGTTCAGTTCTAGTTCAGTTCTAGTTCAGTTCTAGTTCAGTTCTAGTTCAGTTCTAGTTCAGTTCTAGTTCAGTTCTAGTTCAGTTCTAGTTCAGTTCTAGTTCAGTTCTAGTTCAGTTCTAGTTCAGTTCTAGTTCAGTTCTAGTTCAGTTCTAGTTCAGTTCTAGTTCAGTTTCTAGTTCAGTTCTAGTTCAGTTCTAGTTCAGTTCTAGTTCAGTTCTAGTTCAGTTCTAGTTCAGTTCTAGTTCAGTTCTAGTTCAGTTCTAGTTCAGTTCTAGTTCAGTTCTAGTTCAGTTCTAGTTCAGTTCTAGTTCAGTTCTAGTTCAGTTCTAGTTCAGTTCTAGTTCAGTTCTAGTTCAGTTCTAGTTCAGTTCTAGTTCAGTTCTAGTTCAGTTCTAGTTCGGTTCTAGTTCGTTCTAGTTCAGTTCTAGTTCAGTTCTAGTTCAGTTCTAGTTCAGTTCTAGTTCAGTTCTAGTTCAGTTCTAGTTCAGTTCTAGTTCAGTTCTAGTTCAGTTCTAGTTCAGTTCTAGTTCAGTTCTAGTTTCAGTTCTAGTTCAGTTCTAGTTCAGTTCTAGTTCAGTTCTAGTTCAGTTCTAGTTCAGTTCTAGTTCAGTTCTAGTTCAGTTCTAGTTCGGTTCTAGTTCGGTTCTAGTTCAGTTCTAGTTCAGTTCTAGTTCAGTTCTAGTTCAGTTCTAGTTCAGTTCTAGTTCAGTTCTAGTTCAGTCTAGTTCAGTTCTAGTTCAGTTCTAGTTCAGTTCTAGTTCAGTTCTAGTTCAGTTCTAGTTCAGTTCTAGTTCAGTTCTAGTTCAGTTCTAGTTCAGTTCTAGTTCAGTTCTAGTTCAGTTCTAGTTCAGTTCTAGTTCAGTTCTAGTTCAGCTCTAGTTCAGTTCTAGTTCAGTTCTAGTTCAGTTCTAGTTCAGTTCTAGTTCAGTTCTAGTTCAGTTCTAGTTTAGTTCTAGTTCAGTTCTAGTTCAGTTCTAGTTCGTTCTAGTTCAGTTCTAGTTCAGTTCTAGTTCAGTTCAAGTTCAGTTCTAGTAGTTCTAGTTCAGTACTAGTTCAGTTCCAGTCCAGTTCAGTTTTGCCTACCATTCTCAACATAACATTCATATTCATATTTATTTCTCATGAACAACAAATGATTTCCCGTATTTTGCCACAAATGTACAAACTTAAATAAATACCATAAATACATGAATTAAAAACAGATAAAAAATTGACCAATAAGTACTTAAGACCCGAAAATGTACAAACAAAAGAAGGAAAAACCAACAAAACTAACACAATAAAATGCTGCAACAAAATCCCCCTTAAGAAAACAAATACATGAAATTTCTAATAAAATTCAAAAGAAATAAAAATTTAGTTTTTTGCATTTCATAATTACTTGTACCTGGTTGAATAGATAAATAAATAGACGCAAAATTATTAAATTTAATATAAAATTCCATATAAACAAGAAATTAAATGTGCAAATCATAAAATAAACAAATGAAATTAAACGTTTTTTATCATTAAATAAATTCAAACAGACAGACGGACGGACAAAAGACTTGAAAACAAATTGTATACAAATGTGTGTTACAGTTTTTTGTATATTATTTGGATTCTACGAATGTTTTATTTTTTTGAAAAAAAAAAACTTAAAAATTTCCCACAAAATACAAAAACACTTGTTAAGACTCATAAATAAATACGTAGACACAGACGTTTTGCTACTACTGTTGCCCGCACTAATGTACATATGTACATAGATATTTATGACGAGGGAAAGTAATAAATTTACAAGGGATACTTAAAAGTACACACAAATGTATTCCTTGTTCTTTTTCAGATTTTCAGCTGAATTCTTTTTTTTTTTCGTATTTCGAAAAAATTTGCTACGAAATTTACAAAATATTTATAAATGGCTTAACTAGCTCTTTAGATGTTTGAGTACAATTGTGTATGAATAAGTTAATGTCTCATGTGAAGAACATTTGTGGAATTTTAATGACAGTTGTTATCAATAGTATTATCTGTAGAGCGTGATATGAACGATTTTAGTACACACTTCTGACAGAATAAGAAATTTTATACACATCTTGCTCAAAATGATTCCTTCAATCATGTGTAAGATTGGTAGATTTAAAAAAGTACAACTCGTATAACACCCTTCACCCCACAATAGAGCATTTGTGCCAAAGTTTGTCATGCTCAAAAGTATAGATCGTATACCCACCTCAAAAATCGGCTTTGATTTATTCTCTGATTCGACTAAGACACGTCTGTTCGTAGACGGGCGGACGTAAGCTTGTGTGCACGCTGCAGGCCGCAATTTTCAAAATAATTTGAAGAAATGATAATGAACACCCTAATACGGCTTAAGAGCTCATAATTATGTTAAATATACCGGTAACTCGACAAAAAATGGCTCAACTAAGTTTTATATAAACCTTGATGATGTTGCCGTAATCATCGGGCCTAGCTCCCAAAAATATATATAATACAAACATAAATTGTGTATATCTCTATTATAAAGCCACCACCACACACAGAGTGCAGAATGATTTTTTTATCTGATGTTTGTAAAGTACAAAAATACTATTCCCAGTGAAAATATAACGATCGACTCGGAATACTTTGAGTCGTTTAAGACATGTTACTTTGTTCATCGACTGGATGTCCGTGTAAACTTGTGCATAATGTACAGGCCAGCAAGATATTGTCCTATGGCAAATGGTTCAAATCGGTCCATTATTTCACCTAGCCCCAATACAAACGGACCTTCCAATTTGAGCTAGTTCAGTTCTAGTTCAGTTTTAGTTCAGTTCTAGTTCAGTTCTAGTTCAGTCTAGTTCCGTTCTAGTTCAGTTCTAGTTCAGTCTAGTCAGTTCTAGTTCAGTTCTAGTTCAGTTCTAGTTCAGGTTCTAGTTCAGTTCTAGTTCAGTTTCTAGTTCAGTTCTAGTTCAGTTCTAGTTCAGTTCTAGTTCAGTTCTAGTTCAGTTCTAGTTTCAGTTCTAGTTCAGTTCTATTCAGTTCTAGTTCAGTTCTAGTTCAGTTCTAGTTTCAGTTCTAGTTCAGTTCTAGTTCAGTTCTAGTTCAGTTCTAGTTCAGTTCTAGTCAGTTCTAGTTCAGTTCTAGTTCAGTTCTAGTTCAGTTCTAGTTCAGTTCTAGTTCAGTTCTAGTTCAGTTCTAGTTCAGTTCTAGTTCAGTTCTAGTTCAGTTCTAGTTCAGTTCTAGTTCAGTTCTAGTTCAGTTCTAGTTCAGTTCTAGTTCAGTTCTAGTTCAGTTCTAGTTCAGTTCTAGTTCAGTTCTAGTTCAGTTCTAGTTCAGTTCTAGTTAGTTCTAGTTCAGTTCTAGTTCAGTTCTAGTTCAGTTCTAGTTCAGTTCTAGTTCAGTTCTAGTTCAGTTCTAGTTCAGTTCTAGTTCAGTTCTAGTTCAGTTCTAGTTCAGTTCTAGTTCAGTTCTAGTTCAGTTCTAGTTCAGTTCTAGTTCAGTTCTAGTTCAGTTCTAGTTCAGTTCTAGTTCAGTTCTAGTTCAGTTCTAGTTCAGTTCTAGTTCAGTTCTAGTTCAGTTCTAGTTCAGTTCTAGTTCAGTTCTAGTTCAGTTCTAGTTCAGTTCTAGTTCAGTTCTAGTTCAGTTCTAGTTCAGTTCTAGTTCAGTCTAGTTCAGTTCTAGTTCAGTTCTAGTTCAGTTCTAGTTCAGTTCTAGTTCAGTTCTAGTTCAGTTCTAGTTCAGTTCTAGTTCAGTTCTAGTTCAGTTCTAGTTCAGTTCTAGTTCAGTTCTAGTTCTGTTCTAGTTCTGTTCTAGTTCTTTCTAGTTCTGTTCTAGTTCTGTTCTAGTTCTGTTCTAGTTCTGTTCTAGTTCAGTTCTAGTTCAGTTCTAGTTCAGTTCTAGTTCAGTTCTAGTTCAGTTCTAGTTCAGTTCTAGTTCAGTTCTAGTTCAGTTCTAGTTCAGTTCTAGTTCAGTTCTAGTTCAGTTCTAGTTCAGTTCTAGTTCAGTTCTAGTTCAGTTCTAGTTCAGTTCTAGTTCAGTTCTAGTTCAGTTCTAGTTCAGTTCTAGTTCAGTTCTAGTTCAGTTCTAGTTCAGGTTCTAGTTCTGTTCTAGTTCTGTTCTAGTTCTGTTCTAGTTCTGTTCTAGTTCTGTTCTAGTTCTGTTCTAGTTCTGTTCTAGTTCTGTTCTAGTTCTGTTCTAGTTCTGTTCTAGTTCTGTTCTAGTTCTGTTCTAGTTCTGTTTCTAGTTCTGTTTAGTAGTTCAGTTCTAGTTCTGTTCTAGTTCTGTTCTAGTTCTGTTCTAGTTCTGTTCTTGTTCTGTTCTAGTTCTGTTCTAGTTCTGTTTTAGTTCTGTTCTAGTTCTATTCTAGTTCTATTCTAGTTCTATTCTAGTTCTGTTCTAGTTCTGTTCTAGTTCTAGTTCTGTTCTAGTTCTGTTCTAGTTCTGTTCTAGTTCTGTTCTAGTTCTGTTCTAGTTCTGTTCAAGTTCTGTTCTAGTTCTGTTCTAGTTCTGTTCTAGTTCTGTTCTGTTCTGGTTCTGTTCAGTTTCAGTTCTAGTTCAGTTCTAGTTCAGTTCTAGTTCAGTTCTAGTTCAGTTCTAGTTCAGTTCTAGTTCAGTTCTAGTCAGTTCTAGTTCAGTTCTAGTTCAGTTCTAGTTCAGTTCTAGTCAGTTCTAGTTCAGTTCTAGTTCAGTTCTAGTTCAGTTCTAGTTCAGTTCTAGTTCAGTTCTAGTTCAGTTCTAGTTCAGTTCTAGTTCAGTTCTAGTTCAGTTCTAGTTCAGTTCTAGTTCAGTTCTAGTTCAGTTCTAGTTCAGTTCTAGTTCAGTTCTAGTTCAGTTCTAGTTCAGTTCTAGTTCAGTTCTAGTTCAGTTCTAGTTCAGTTCTAGTTCAGTTCTAGTTTCAGTTCTAGTTCAGTTCTAGTTCAGTTCTAGTTCAGTTCTAGTTCAGTTCTAGTTCAGTTCTAGTTCAGTTCTAGTTCAGTTCTAGTTCAGTCTAGTTCAGTTCTAGTTCAGTTTCTAGTTCAGTTCTAGTTCAGTTCTAGTTCAGTTCTAGTTCAGTTCTAGGTTCAGTTCAGTTCTGGTTCTAGTTCAGTTCTGGTTCTAGTTCAGTTCTGGTTCTAGTCAGTTCTGGTTCTAGTTCAGTTCTGGTTCTAGTTCAGTTCTGGTTCTAGTTCAGTTCTGGGTTCTAGTTCAGTTCTGGTTCTAGTTCTAGTTCAGTTCTGGTTCTAGTTCAGTTCTGGTTCTAGTCAGTTCTGGTTCTAGTTCAGTCTGGTTCTAGTTCAGTTCTGGTTCTAGTTCAGTTCTGGTTCTAGTTCAGTTCTAGTTCAGTTCTAGTTCGTTCTAGTTCAGTTCAGTTCTAGTTCAGTTCTAGTTCAGTTCTAGTTCTAGTTCAGTTCTAGTTCAGTTCTAGTTCAGTTCTAGTAGTTCTAGTTCAGTTCTAGTTCAGTTCTAGTTCAATTCTAGTTCAGTTCTAGTTCAGTTCTAGTTCAGTTCTAGTTCAGTTCTAGTTCAGTTCTAGTTCAGTTCTAGTTCAGTTCTAGTTCAGTTCTAGTTCAGTTCTAGTTCAGTTCTAGTTCAGTTCTAGTTCAGATCTAGTTCAGTTCTAGTTCAGTTCTAGTTCAGTTCTAGTTTAGATCTTATTTCGTTTCTATTGCAGTTCTTGATCAGGTCTAGTTTATTTTCTTTTAGAAGGGAACACGTTAAGTAGGAACTACTTTAAAGCCAAATATGGAGCAATTGAATTTAATTTCAAACAAATGTATATATTTGCAACAACTTTCATATTTTTTTGTTCAATTAAAATTTATAATTAATTATTACAGATATGGATATACATACATATGTAAAAAAATACATTTTTTCAAAATTTCAATTTAATGAAAGATAAAAAATATTAAAAACGCACACAAAGTACATATACATATGTATGTATTTATTACTTTATCCATTTGTTTATTGATTTCTCAAAAAAGTAATGCAATGAACTCTTTTGTTTAAACAATATTCCTTAAAAATTTAACATTTCTTTTTCAATATTCATTTTTACATTTTTATCAAAAGTGTGTTACAAATAAGAATTCTTTAGAAAAATATAACTCTTTACCAACAACATATGGATAAGATTATAACAATTCGTATTCTTCTCGACATTCAATGAATATTTAATTAAATTAAATGTACCAGAAAAAAAGTAAAATATAAAAAGACGTAATAATAATAATTGTAGTCGCATTTTAAGAGGATTTTGATAAATACATAGAAAAATTGTTTAAATAATTTACAATACTTTCATGTTAAAGAATGAAATGATACTTAAATGGGATTGTTTTATTCTTTAAAATATTTTATAAACAAATGAATAAAAATATTTTTGGTTCAGTTCTAGTTCAGTTCAAGTTCAGTTCTAGTTCGGTTCTAGTTCGGTTCTAGTTTAGTTCTAGTTCAGTTCTAGTTCAGTTCTAGTTCAGTTCTAAGTCAGCTCTAGTTCAGTTCTAGTTCAGTTCTAGTTCAGTTCTAGTTTTCAGTTCTAGTTCAGTTCTAGTTCAGTTCTAGTTCAGTTCTAGTTCAGTTCTAGTTCAGTTCTAGTTCAGTTCTAGTTCAGTTCTAGTTCAGTTCTAGTTCAGTTCTAGTTCAGTTCTAGTTCAGTTCTAGTTCAGTTCTAGTCAGTTCAGTCAGTTCTAGTTCAGTTCTAGTTCAGTTCTAGTTCAGTTCTAGTTCAGTTCTAGTTCAGTTCTAGTCAGTTCTAGTTCAGTTCTAGTTCAGTTCTAGTTCAGTTCTAGTTCAGGTTCTAGTTCGGTTCTAGTTCGGTTCTAGTTCAGTTCTAGTTCAGTTCTAGTTCAGTTTCTAGTTCAGTTCTAGTTCAGTTCTAGTTCAGTTCTAGTTCAGTTCTAGTTCAGTTCTAGTTCAGTTCTAGTTCAGTTCTAGTTCAGTTCTAGTTCAGTTCTAGTTCAGTTCTAGTTCAGTTCGAGTTCAGTTCTAGTTCAGTTATAGTTCAGTTCTAGTTCAGTTCTAGTTCAGTTCTAGTCAGTTCTAGTTCAGTTCTAGTTCATTTCAGTTCAGTTCTAGTTCAGTTCTAGTTCAGTTCTAGTTCAGTTCTAGTTCAGTTCTAGTTCAGTTCTAGTTCAGTTCTAGTTCAGTTCTAGTTCAGTTCTCAGTTCTAGTTCAGTTCTAGTTCAGTTCTAGTTCAGTTCTAGTTCAGTTCTAGTTCAGTTCTAGTTCAGTTCTAGTTCAGTTCTAGTTCAGTTCTAGTTCAGTTCTAGTTCAGTTCTAGTTCAGTTCTAGTTCAGTTCTAGTTCAGTTCTAGTTCAGTTCTAGTTCAGTTCTAGTTCAGTTCTAGTTCAGTTCTAGTTCAGTTCTAGTTCAGTTCTAGTTCAGTTCTAGTTCAGTTCTAGTTCAGTTCTAGTTCAGTTCTAGTTCAGTTCTAGTTCAGTTCTAGTTCAGCTCTAGTTCAGTTCTAGTTCAGTTCTAGTTCAGTTCTAGTTCAGTTCTAGTTCAGTTCTAGTTCAGTTCTAGTTTAGTTCTAGTTCAGTTCTAGTTCAGTTCTAGTTCAGTTCTAGTTCAGTTCTAGTTCAGTTCTAGTTCAGTTCAAGTTCAGTTCTAGTTCAGTTCTAGTTCAGTTCTAGTTCAGTACTAGTTCAGTTCCAGTCCAGTTCAGTTTTGCCTACCATTCTCAACATAACATTCATATTCATATTTATTTCTCATGAACAACAAATGATTTCCGTATTTTGCCACAAATGTACAAACTTAAATAAATACCATAAATACATGAATTAAAACAGATAAAAAATTGACCAATAAAGTACTTAAGACCCGAAAATGTACAAACAAAAGAAGGAAAAACCAACAAAACTAACACAATAAAATGCTGCAACAAATCCCCCTTAAGAAAACAAATACATGAAATTTCTAATAAAATTCAAAAGAAATAAAAATTTAGTTTTTTGCATTTCATAATTACTTGTACCTGGTTGAATAGATAAATAAATAGACGCAAAATTATTAAATTTAATATAAAATTCCATATAAACAAGAAATTAAATGTGCAAATCATAAAATAAAACAAATGAAATTAAACGTTTTTTATCATTAAATAAATTCAAACAGACAGACGACGGACAAAAAGACTTGAAAACAAATTGTATACAAATGTGTGTTACAGTTTTTGTATATTATTTGGATTCTACGAATGTTTTATTTTTTTGAAAAAAAAAAACTTAAAAATTTCCCACAAAATACAAAAACACTTGTTAAGACTCATAAATAAATACGTAGACACAGACGTTTTGCTACTACTGTTGCCGCACTAATGTACATATGTACATAGATATTTATGACGAGGGAAAGTAATAAATTTACAAGGGATACTTAAAAGTACACACAAATGTATTCCTTGTTCTTTTTCAGATTTTCAGCTGAATTCTTTTTTTTTTCGTATTTCGAAAAAATTTGCTACGAAATTTACAAAAATATTTATAAATGGCTTAACTAGCTCTTTAGATGTTGAGTACAATTGTGTATGAATAAGTTAATGTCTCATGTGAAGAACATTTGTGGAATTTTAATGACAGTTGTTATCAATAGTATTATCTGTAGAGCGTGATATGAACGATTTTAGTACACACTTCTGACAGAATAAGAAATTTTATACACATCTTGCTCAAAATGATTCCTTCAATCATGTGTAAGATTGGTAGATTTAAAAAAGTACAACTCGTATAACACCCTTCACCCCACAATAGAGCATTTGTGCCAAAGTTTGTCATGCTCAAAAGTATAGATCGTATACCCACCTCAAAAATCGGCTTTGATTTATTCTCTGATTCGACTAAGACACGTCTGTTCGTAGACGGGCGGACGTAAGCTTGTGTGCACGCTGCAGGCCGCAATTTTCAAAATAATTTGAAGAAATTGATAATGAACACCCTAATACGGCTTAAGAGCTCATAATTATGTTAAATATACCGGTAACTCGACAAAAAATGGCTCAACTAAGTTTTATATAAACCTTGATGATGTTGCCGTAATCATCGGGCCTAGCTCCCAAAAATATATATAATACAAACATAAATTGTGTATATCTCTATTATAAAGCCACCACCACACACAGAGTGGCAGAATGATTTTTTTATCTGATGTTTGTAAAGTACAAAAATACTATTCCCACGTGAAAATATAACGATCGACTCGGAATTACTTTGAGTCGTTTAAGACATGTTTACTTTGTTCATCCGACTGGCTGTCGTGTAAAACTTGTGCATAATGTACAGGCAGCAAGATATTGTCCTATGGCAAATGGTTCAAATCGGTCCATTATTTCAACCTAGCCCCAATACAAACGGACCTTCCAATTTGAGCTAGTTCCCAGTTCCTAGTTCAGTGTCTAGTTCAGGTCTAGTTTCGTTTCTAGTTCAGTTCGTCAGTTCATTTCTAGTTCAGATTCTAGTTCATTCTAGTTGCAGTTCGAGTTTCAGTTCTAGTTCCGTTTCTAGTTCAGTTCTAGTTCAGTTCTAGTCAGTCAGTGTCTAGTTCAGTTCTAGTGACAGTTATAGTTCAGTTTGCTAGTTCAGTTCTAGTTCAGTTCTAGTTCAGTTCTATGTTCAGGTTCTAGTTCAGTTTCTAGTGCAGTTCTAGTTCAGTTCTAGTTCAGTTCCTAATTCAGATTCTAGTTCAGTTCTAGTTCATAGTTCAGTAGTTCAGTTCTAGTTCCTTCTAGTTTCAGTAGTTCAGTTCTAGTTTCAGTTCTAGTCAGTCTAGTTCAGTTCTGTCAGTCTAGTTCAGTTCTAGTTCAGTTCTAGTTCAGTTCTAGTTCAGTTCTAGTTCAGTTCTAGTTCATTCTAGTTCAGTTCTAGTTCAGTTCTAGTTCAGTCTAGTTCAGTTCTAGTTCAGTTCTAGTTCAGTTCTAGTTCAGTTCTAGTTCAGTTCTAGTTCAGTTCTAGTTCAGTTCTAGTTCAGTTCTAGTTCAGTTCTAGTTTCAGTTCTAGTTCAGTTCTAGTTCAGTTCTAGTTCAGTTCTAGTTCAGTTCTAGTTCAGTTCTAGGTTCAGTTCTAGTTCAGTTTCTAGTTCGTTCTAGTTCGTTCTAGTTAGTTCTAGTTCTTAGTTCTAGTTCTAGTTCAGTTCTAGTTTCAAGTTCTAGTTCAGTTCTAGTTCAGTTCTAGTTCAGTTCTAGTTCAGTTCTAGTTCAGTTCTAGTTCAGTTCTAGTTCAGTTCTAGTCAGTTCTAGTTCTAGTTCAGTTCTAGTTCAGTTCTAGTTCAGTTCTAGTTCAGTTCTAGTTCAGTTCTAGTTCTGTTCTAGTTCTGTTCTAGTTCTGTTCTAGTTCTGTTCTAGTTCTGTTCTAGTTCTTCTAGTTCTGTTCTAGTTCTGTTCTAGTTCAGTTCTAGTTCAGTTCTAGTTCAGTTCTAGTTCAGTTCTAGTTCAGTTCTAGTTCAGTTCTAGTTCTAGTTCAGTTCAGTTCTAGTTCAGTTCTAGTTCAGTTCTAGTTCAGTTCTAGTTCAGTTCTAGTTCAGTTCTAGTTCAGTTCTAGTTCAGTTCTAGTTCAGTTCTAGTTCTGTTCTAGTTCTGTTCTAGTTCTGTTCTAGTTCTGTTCTAGTTCTGTTCTAGTTCTGTTCTAGTTCTGTTCTAGTTCTGTTCTAGTTCTGTGTTCTAGTTCTGTTCTAGTTCTGTTCTAGTTCTGTTCTAGTTCTGTCTAGTTCTGTTCTAGTTCTGTTCTAGTTCTGTTTAGTTCTGTTCTAGTTCAGTTCTAGTTCTGTTCTAGTTCTTTCTTTCGTTCTAGTTCTGTTTCTAGTTCTGTTCTAGTTCTGTTCTAGTTCTGTTCTAGTTCTGTTTTAGTTCTGTTCTAGTTCTATTCTAGTTCTATTCTAGTTCTATTCTAGTTCTGTTCTAGTTCTGTTCTAGTTCTAGTTCTGTTCTAGTTCTGTTCTAGTTCTGTTCTAGTTCTGTTCTAGTTCTGTTCTAGTTCTGTTCTAGTTCTGTTCTAGTTCTGTTCTAGTTCTGTTCTAGTTCTGTTCTAGTTCTGTTCTGTTCTGGTTCTGTTCTGGTTCTGTTCTAGTTCTGTTCTAGTTCTGTTCTAGTTCTGTTCTAGTTCTGTTCTAGTTCTGTTCTAGTTCTGTTCTAGTTCTGTTCTAGTTCTGTTCTAGTTCTGTTCTAGTTCTGTTCTAGTTCTGTTCTAGTTCTGTTCTAGTTCTGTTCTAGTTCTGTTCTAGTTCTGTTCTAGTTCTGTTCTAGTTCTGTTCTAGTTCTGTTCTAGTTCTATTCTAGTTCTATTCTAGTTCTGTTCTAGTTCTGTTCTAGTTCTGTTCTAGTTCTGTTCTAGTTCTGTTCTAGTTCTGTTCTAGTTCTGTTCTAGTTCTGTTCTAGTTCTGTTCTAGTTCTGTTCTAGTTCTGTTCTAGTTCTGTTCTAGTTCTGTTCTAGTTCTGTTCTAGTTCTGTTCTAGTTCTGTTCTAGTTCTGTTCTAGTTTTGTTCTAGTTCTGTTCTAGTTCTGTTCTAGTTCTGTTCTAGTTCTGTTCTAGTTCTGTTCTAGTTCTGTTCTAGTTCTGTTCTAGTTCTGTTCTAGTTCTGTTATAGTTCTCTTCTAGATCTGCTGTGGTTCAGTTCTAAAGGAGAACTTTTGTATAATACATTTTTTAAAGTTTAAGACGTAGATTATAGTTAATCAGTGCAAAATTTTAAAACTTTTCTGCAACAGAATAGTTGTTCAAAAAATTCAATGTTGTTAAAAAACTTAATTTTTTTTCTTTTGTAGCAAATATCCATTATTTGGGCACGTGTTTGATATCATAAAATTTTACCAAAAATTATGAAATACTATTTCTTAAGACGTATTGTATTCATATTAAATTTGAATTTATTTATTATGTTATTTACACATGTTCGAACAAGAAATATGAAACATTTGTTTTAAAAGAAAAAAAATAATAATAATTTGTTAGTTTTAATAGAGAGACGGACAACTTCTTAGTACGTGGAAATACATATAACAATAAATAATAATGAAAATAAATTAAATTAAGAGGAAATTGAAATTATTAAAAGAAAATAAATTAAGTAGAAAACTTATGTATGTACAAATCGAAGAGTTATGTAGCAAAAGGATTCAGTCTAGACTCTAGAACAGTGTTAGCCAAAAAGAGAATAACATGTGTGAGATAAAATATGTTGTGAAAGAGAAGGATATCTCTTAGCTTTTTACCTAAACCTGATCTACAATATAAAGAGCTAAATAAAAGACTAATATTTATTAGATCATAATTTTAGGCATTTTGGAAAAAAGAATCGTCTAAAGTCCAATGTTAAAAATTTTAAATTTTATATATTTTTAAACGACTTTTATAACATTATAAATGCATTTCAAATAAAACTGAAATCTTTGTTTGATCCTTAAAGTTGTTTACTGTTTCATGTGTGATTTAAGATAAATCAAGGTAGAACATTAAAAACCCGCAAAAAGTTACTTTACGAACCCAGTACTTGTGTGTCAATATTTACTTTTTATGTGCGAATATTTTTCCACCAAAAGGTTATTGATATTTTGCTAAATTTTCTGGTATTTTCTATGGAAGTTGCATTATGTTTTTTTCTTATTTTTTACATTTGTTTTCTTAACAGTTCACATGCCTTTGGTATAGTGCGATGACAAGATTTCTGGGTTGATTGCTTGATAGGTCGGTCATTCGTCATATTGTGGAAAAATATTTTGTCAGGACGTCTTAAGGTAAACAACATTGTAGGGATTTTCATTTTACCATTATCAATGTCATCCATACGAAGACAACGAACGACGCCATCCATCATTTTCGCATTTGGAGGTTCATAATAAAGTTAATAGAAAAGAAAACACAAGTTCCTTTTTTCAATTTAATGAAAGAATTCCAATTTTATGAAATATTATTGTGGTTTTTGACCTTTAACAATCATGTTTTTGCATTCGTTAAGTGAGTTAACAATGGCTTCATTTCATTTTCAGGTCATTAACTGACAGTTCATAATTTCTTTTTATTGTAATTTTAAAAAAGAAAGTTTTCAAGAAGAAAACATGTTACACTATTTTTCTCTAAACAACTTAATGTGTTCATTGAAAAAAAAAATTTCCGAATACTGCACACACATACATATATATTTAATGACGTTAATAGGTCTTTGATTTCTGGGAAATTAGATATGACATTTTGTTGGGAAGGAAGGATTTTTAATCTTCTAAATTGTTTACATTTAAAGAGTTCAAAGTGAAAACATATGTGGATGACTCACTGATGTCAGAGAGTATATTCCATACAACTGGATTATAGTATGAAGGAGTTTACCTGATACCAGTACCGCAAGATAGCATAAGCTATTGTCACACAGGTTACACAGGTTGATAAATTGTAAAAAAGTCAAAACCCTGAGACCAATTTATACCACCTGACCTGAGATATATCAAGGTACATCTCAGGGGGAGTTCTCCTCACTAATCGAACTAGATAGAATGATAACACCGTCCGACAAATGTTTATCCCAGATACCAAATTATACTTTTCTAAAGGATCCGAATGTGACCTCAGTATCTGGGATTCGAGATATAGTATCGTGAAGTATGAAAACCCCCCATTTTTGAGATGTTATAACAGCTCCAAGACAACTTTATTTATAAAATGTTTATGACATCTGAAAGTCTATTCTATAAACTTAAAATAAAGCCTTAATATCAGACATATCTTTATTTTTCTTCGTGATATCTTCATCTAAAGCTTGAAAACTCATGGTTTTAGATATATTTATGGCACTTATGCCCTACACTATTATAGTGTGGAGGGTATTATGGTTTGCAAATATTGTTTATAACGAACAAAAATATTGGATTCACACCTACTTGAGGATCTTCCAATCGACTCAAAATTTGTTTCCGATTCGTTTTAACGATGTCTGTCCCTCCATCAACTTCGCCGGATGATAACTCAGAAATTACAGCAGATTTCAAACTTCAGGGCACGATATCTCGAATCGCTGATACTAAAGTCAGCGTCGGATTCAGCACAACTCAATCCTTTAGAAAAGTATACTATGGTATCTGAGTTAAAAATTTGTCGGACTGTGTTTCTATCTAGTTTGATAAGAAAGGATTTTATAGCTAGATTTCAAAGTATCTAGTTCGATTTCAAAAAAAGTGAAACAGAGCTTCTCCCTGAGGTGTACTTCGATGGTCTTGAAATATTGACTCCGCCCTAATGACCCTTTTACTCAGAGTTTCCTAATGATTTGTTATTGAAGGCAACAAAAATAAAGAAGAAACACAGAAGAGCACTTAGCTAGAGAATTGTTTATAACTCAAATATTTCCCATTCTGTTTCTATAATTTCGAAAGTTATTATGTTGACACGTGTTTTATAGTATCATAAAATTTTAGCGAAAATTATAAAATACTTTTTCTTAATACTTTTTTCATCGTAATTATGAAATTATTACAAAAGATATTAAACATTTGGCTTTCAAAGAAATCCTTTAGTTGTTTGCATGACAGAAGGACACTTCTAGTATTTCTTCCGCAAGAAAACAGACGGCCATCCATCATTATTATATATACTCCCGAAGTCTCATGCTGTAATTCACAGAATATACTTATGCAGACATAAACTAACATGACACAGACTGAATTGATTAAAGGCCACAGAATGTCATTGGAAATTCCAAAAAAGGTTTATGACTAATACAAATGTATCTATTTGTATGTCATGTTATATCGTTCATGACAACTACTAACTACACACCATACCATAATAAGATCTTCAACGGAACCTTACTGTAGGATATTTCATATAACCAAAAAAAAAAAACCATAACCTCAAACAATCTCTAGCGTTTATAATTAAAACTCTTTAAAAGTTTGGACAACAAAAAAATCAGACTGTCTGTTAACCATAACTGAAGAGTTATCCCTGGGTAGTTTTTCTGGCTACTATATGGATCAAAGATACGTTCTGAATATGTGGTTCAGATTCTGACAGACTCCTGTAAAGCAGCTCACAACAGGCAAAATAGTGGCCAAGGGATATTTCTTCGGATATAATATAGATTGAACTAAACTACACACTACACTATAGACCACATTATAGGCTCGACTATAGACTAGACTATTATAGAATAGACTATAAACAAGACTATTAGAATAGATATAAAAGACTATAGACTAGACTATACACTACTATAGACTAGACTTAGACTAGACTATGACAGCTAGACTATAGACTAGACTATAGACTAGACTATAGACTAGACTATAGACTAGACTATAGACTAGACTATAGACTAGACTATAGACTAGACTATAGACTAGACTATAGACTAGACTATAGACTAGACTATAGACTAGACTATAGACTAGACTATAGACTAGACTATAGACTAGACTATAGACTAGACTATAGACTAGACTATAGACTAGACTATAGACTAGACTATAGACTAGACTATAGACTAGACTATAGACTAGACTATAGACTAGACTATAGACTAGACTATAGACTAGACTATAGATAGACTATAGACTAGACTATAGACTAGACTATAGACTAGACTATAGACTAGACTATAGACTAGACTATAGACTAGACTATAGACTAGACTATAGACTAGACTATAGACTAGACTATAGACTAGACTATAGACTAGACTATAGACTAGACTATAGACTAGACTATAGACTAGACTATAGGCTAGACTATAGACTAGACTATAGACTAGACTATAGACTAGACTATAGACTAGACTATAGACTAGACTATAGACTAGACTCGACTATAGACTAGACTATAGACTAGACTATAGACTAGACTATAGACTAGACTATAGACTAGACTATAGACTAGACTAGACTATAGACTAGACTAGACTATAGACTAGACTATAGACTAGATTATAGACTAGACTATGACTAGATAGACTAGACTATAGACTAGACTATAGACTAGACTAAGACTAGACTATAGACTAGACTATAGACTAGACTATAGACTAGACTATAGACTAGACTATAGACTAGACTATAGACTAGACTATACACTAGACTATAGACTAGACTATAGACTAGACTATAGACTAGACTATAGACTAGACTATAGACTAGACTATAGACTAGACTATAGACTAGACTATAGACTAGACTATAGGCTAGACTATAGACTAGACTGTAGACTAGACTATAGACTAGACTATAGACTAGACTATAGACTAGACTATAGACTAGACTATAGACTAGACTATAGACTAGACTATAGACTAGACTATAGACTAGACTATAGACTAGACTATAGACTAGACAATAGACTAGACTAGACTATAGACTAGACTAGACTATAGACTAGACTATAGACTAGACTATAGACTAGACTATAGACTAGACTAGTATAACTAGATTATAGACTAGACTATAGACTAGACTATAGACTAGACTATAGACTAGACTATAGACTAGACTATGACTAGATAGACTAGACTATAGACTAGACTATAGACTAGACTATAGACTAGACTATAGACTAGACTATAGACTAGACTATAGACTAGACTATAGACTAGACTATAGACTAGACTATAGACTAGACTATAGACTAGACTATAGACTAGACTATAGACTAGACTATAGACTAGACTATAGACTAGACTATAGACTAGACTATAGACTAGACTATAGACTAGACTATAGACTAGACTATAGACTAGACTATAGACTAGACTATAGACTAGACTATAGACTAGACTATAGACTAGACTATAGACTAGACTATAGACTAGACTATAGACTAACTATAGACTAGACTATAGACTAGACTATAGACTAGACTATAGACTAGACTATAGACTAGACTATAGACTAGACTATAGACTAGACTATAGACTAGACTATAGACTATAGACTAGACTATAGACTAGACTATAGACTAGACTATAGACTAGACTATAGACTAGACTATAGACTAGACTATAGACTAGACTATAGACTAGACTATAGACTAGACTATAGACTAGACTATAGACTAGACTATAGACTAGACTATAGACTAGACTATAGACTAGACTATAGACTAGACTATAGACTAGACTATAGACTAGACTATAGACTAGACTATAGACTAGACTATAGACTAGACTAGAATAGACTAGACTAGACTAGACTATAGACTAGACTATAGACTAGACTACAGACTAGACTACAGACTAGACTATAGACTAGACTAGACTATAGACTAGACTATAGACTAGACTATAGACTAGACTATAGACTAGACTCTAGACTATAGACTAGACTATAGACTAGACTATAGACTAGACTATAGACTAGACTATAGACTAGACTATAGACTAGACTATAGACTAGACTATAGACTAGACTATAGACTAGACTATAGACTAGACTATAGACTAGACTATAGACTAGACTATAGACTAGACTATAGACTAGACTATAGACTAGACTATAGACTAGACTATAGACTAGACTATAGACTAGACTATAGACTAGACTATAGACTAGACTATAGACTAGACTATAGACTAGACTATAGACTAGACTATAGACTAGACTATAGACTAGACTATAGACTAGACTATAGACTAGACTATAGACTAGACTATAGACTAGACTATAGACTAGACTATAGACTAGACTATAGACTAGACTATAGACTAGACTATAGACTAGACTATAGAATAGGACTATAGACTAGACTATAGACTAGACTATAGACTAGACTATAGACTAGACTATAGACTAGACTATAGACTAGACTATAGACTAGACTATAGACTAGACTATAGACTAGACTATAGACTAGACTATAGACTAGACTATAGACTAGACTATAAACTAGACTATAGACTAGACTATAGACTAGACTATAGACTAGACTATAGACTAGACTATAGACTAGACTATAGACTAGACTATAGACTAGACTATAGACTAGACTATAGACTAGACTATAGACTAGACTATAGACTAGACTATAAACTAGACTATAGACTAGACTATAGACTAGACTATAGACTAGACTATAGACTAGACTATAGACTAGACTATAGACTAGACTATAGACTAGACTATAGACCATACTATAGACTAGACTATAGACTAGACTATAGACTAGACTATAGACTAGACTATAGACTAGACTATAGACTAGTATACTAGACTATAGACTAGACTATAGACTAGACTATAGACTAGACTATAGACTAGACTATAGACTAGACTATAGACTAGACTATACTAGACTAGATAGACTAGACTATAGACTAGACTATAGACTAGACTATAGACTAGACTATAGACTAGACTATAGACTAGACTATAGACTAGACTATAGACTAGACTATAGACTAGACTATAGACTAGACTATAGACTAGACTATAGACTAGACTATAGACTAGACTATAGACTAGACTATAGACTAGACTATAGACTAGACTATAGACTAGACTATAGACTAGACTATAGACTAGACTATAGACTAGACTATAGACTAGACTATAGACTAGACTATAGACTAGACTATAGACTAGACTATAGACTAGACTATAGACTAGACTATAGACTAGACTATAGACTAGACTATAGACTAGACTATAGACTAGACTATAGACTAGACTATAGACTAGACTATAGACTAGACTATAGACTAGACTATAGACTAGACTATAGACTAGACTATAGACTAGACTATAGACTAGACTATAGACTAGACTATAGACTAGACTATAGACTAGACTATAGACTAGACTATAGACAAGACTATAGACTAGACTATAGACAAGACTATAGACTAGACTATAGACTAGACTATAGTCTAGACTATAGATAAGACTATAGTCTAGACTATAGTCTAGACTATAGATAAGACTATAGTCTAGACTATAGTCTAGACTATAGACTAGACTATAGACTAGACTATAGACTAGACTATAGTCTAGACTATAGACTAGACTATAGACTAGACTATAGACTACACTATAGACTAGACTATAGACTAAACTCTAAACAAACTAGAGAATTCCAAAATAAATTAGAAAATGTAAATTATTTAATTTGTGCTTTATAGGCCGGTAATTCCCTGTATCAGGGACTTTTTAGCAAAAGAAGTGTTTGCTAACATTTCTTATCTGATAATGACACACATTATTATATTTCTATTATTGTTACAATAGAATTTAAAAATAGAAAATGATAAACATTACATCTTATTATATTTTAAAATCTTTTTAATTGTAAAAACATTAAAGGCCAATTATATTGATATTTTGCATTAAACAAATTATCATTGAAAATGTTATTTGCAAAATAATTTATCACAAACATACACTCGGTATAAGATTCATAGGAATTTTGCAACAACATCCAAATGATTCAACAGGTATAATAATATTCCCATAATAATTGGTCCGAATATTTAGTTGGTTTATATAATTTTATTACCTTTTTTTGTTGTTATACGATTTGTTTGTACATATGTCTGTATGTATTTAAGAAAAATGTATAACATCTCTAAAGTTATGAATGAGTTTGAGTTTTTTTTTCGGTATTTTCTTCATAAGTATTGGCATATGTAGTAACAAATACTTACACATCAATGAAAATATATAAAATACTAGTCGCCTCTCAATAGCCGGGATTCTTATGAAAAATACAATTTGCAAATTGTAAACATAACATCTGTAAGTCCATGAACATTGGGATGAAATTGTATAAAAATCGCAACAAAAAATTTGTATATTAACTAGGCTGTAGACCTGACTGTAGACTAGACTACTGAATAGACTGCAGACTAGACTACAGACTAGGCTACAGACTAAACTGTTGACTAGACTACAGATTAGACTATAGACTAGACTATAGAATAGACAATATACTAGACTATAGACTAGAATATATACAAGAATATAGACTAGTCTATAGG
Organism: Lucilia sericata; assembly: GCF_015586225.1. NCBI lineage: Eukaryota > Metazoa > Arthropoda > Insecta > Diptera > Calliphoridae > Lucilia > Lucilia sericata. The sequence continues at coordinate 64,379 of NW_023995915.1, forward strand.
TTAGACCATTGACAATACTAAAGGCTAGACTATAGATCATACTATGAAATAGACTATAAGGTAGATAATAGACTATAAACTGAACTTTTAACTATACTTTAGACTAAACTATAGACTATAACATAGACTATAATGTAGATTAGACTATAGTCTAGAATATAGACTCGGCTATAGACTAGACTATAGAATGAACCATATACTAGACTATAGAATAGACTATATACTAGACTATAGACTAGACTATACACAAGGACTATAGAATAAACTACACGCTAGAATATAGACTAGACCACAGACTAGATTATAGATTAGACTATAGACTAGACTACAGAGTAGACTATAGACTAGACTATACTATAAACTAGACTATACTATAAACTAGACTATAATCTTGACTATAGAATAGACTATAGACTAGACCATAATCTAGACTAACTACTGCACTATAGATTAGACTATGGACTAGAATATAGACTAGATTATAAACTACATAATCTGATTTCAAAGATTATATGAAAATTTCTAATCAAGGACTATTAAATAGTCATATCAAAATCCAACCCATTGTGCAATACCTCATATTGATTTTGAAGAAGAGCAAGATAAACAATAACAATTTTACACATTCATAAGAAATAAATACATATGTAGATATACATATGTATGCATAATTGACTACTTCTAAATGTCTGCGTTTGAATGCATAAGATTGAGTGAGGAATGTAAATATCTTATGAATTGAATTCACAGAATTCGCTACTCACAATCACTCACCTGTGTGAATGAACACACGCACATACATTTTCATTCACCTAGGCAAATGAAAGAAAACAGCTGTTTTTGTGATTGTGGGCCAAATGTGCGTATTTTTTTTTTTAATGAGAGAAAGGGAAATTTTGTTAACAATTTTTGGGGGAGAATTGAGAACATGTGGATTTGGTGATAATGCGCAAACGTTAGAATAAATTTTTCCCTTTGGTAAATTTTGAAAAAAATGTTGGCACTATAAGTTTATCGATGAGTCTGTAATATGGTTGCGAAATTTAGATACATTTTTATCAAAATATTTTATTTTATTTCATAAAAAATATCTATAGTAAAGTTTATAGTATATAGTCTAGTCTATAGTCTAGTCTATAGTCTAGTCTATAGTCTAGTCTATAGTCTAGTCTATAGTCTAGTCTATAGTCTAGTCTATAGTCTAGTCTATAGTCTAGTCTATAGTCTAGTCTATAGTCTAGTCTATAGTCTAGTCTATAGTCTAGTCTATAGTCTAGTCTATAGTCTAGTCTATAGTCTAGTCTATAGTCTAGTCTATAGTCTAGTCTATAGTCTATAGTCTAGTCTATAGTCTAGTCTATAGTCTAGTCTATAGTCTAGTCTATAGTCTAGTCTATAGTCTAGTCTATAGTCTAGTCTATAGTCTAGTCTATAGTCTAGTCTATAGTCTAGTCTATAGTCTAGTCTATAGTCTAGTCTATAGTCTAGTCTATAGTCTAGTCTATAGTCTAGTCTATAGTCTAGTCTATAGTCTAGTCTATAGTCTAGTCTATAGTCTAGTCTATAGTCTAGTCTATAGTCTAGTCTATAGTCTAGTCTATAGTCTAGTCTATAGTCTAGTCTATAGTCTAGTCTATAGTCTAGTCTATAGTCTAGTCTATAGTCTAGTCTATAGTCTAGTCTATAGTCTAGTCTATAGTCTAGTCTATAGTCTAGTCTATAGTCTAGTCTATAGTCTAGTCTATAGTCTAGTCTATAGTCTAGTCTATAGTCTAGTCTATTCTATAGTCTAGTCTATAGTCTAGTCTATAGTCTAGTCTATAGTCTAGTCTATAGTCTAGTCTATAGTCTAGTCTATAGTCTAGTCTATAGTCTAGTCTATAGTCTAGTCTATAGTAGTCTATAGTCTAGTCTACAGTCTAGTCTACAGTCTAGTCTATAGTCTAGTCTATAGTCTAGTCTATAGTCTAGTCTATAGTCTAGTCTATAGTCTAGTCTATAGTCTAGTCTATAGTCTAGTCTATAGTCTAGTCTATGTCTATAGTCTAGTCTATAGTCTAGTCTATAGTCTAGTCTATAGTCTAGTCTATAGTCTAGTCTATAGTCTAGTCTATAGTCTAGTCTATAGTCTAGTCTATAGTCTAGTCTATAGTCTAGTCTATAGTCTAGTCTATAGTCTAGTCTATAGTCTAGTCTATAGTCTAGTCTATAGTCTAGTCTATAGTCTAGTCTATAGTCTAGTCTATAGTCTAGTCTATAGTCTAGTCTATAGTCTAGTCTATAGTCTAGTCTATAGTCTAGTCTATAGTCTAGTCTATAGTCTAGTCTATAGTCTAGTCTATAGTCTAGTCTATAGTCTAGTCTATAGTCTAGTCTATAGTCTAGTCTATAGTCTAGTCTATAGTCTAGTCTATAGTCTAGTCTATAGTCTAGTCTATAGTCTAGTCTATAGTCTAGTCTATAGTCTAGTCTATAGTCTAGTCTATAGTCTAGTCTATAGTCTAGTCTATAGTCTAGTCTATAGTCTAGTCTATAGTCTAGTCTATAGTCTAGTCTATAGTCTAGTCTATAGTCTAGTCTATAGTCTAGTCTATAGTCTAGTCTATAGTCTAGTCTATAGTCTAGTCTATAGTCTAGTCTATAGTCTAGTCTATAGTCTAGTCTATAGTCTAGTCTATAGTCTAGTCTATAGTCTAGTCTATAGTCTAGTCTATAGTCTAGTCTATAGTCTAGTCTATAGTCTAGTCTTTAGTCTAGTGTATAGTATAATCTGTAGTCTAGTCTACAGTCTATTCTAAAGTCTATAGTCTAGTCTATGGTCTAGTGTAAAAAAGTCTAAGGTCCCGTATATTGTGATGTTTTATGAAAAGTGCTTTTTGGAGAAAATGTACTTTTTTTATTATTTTTGGAAAAATATTGTAAAATTAATTGTTTTAATATATTATTTCTTTTTAATCTTAAACATTTTTCTAAAAAAGGCAATAAAAGTGACAAATGTATCCCCACTTTTATTACTCACTGTAGTATTTTTAAACAAATTGACAAATTCTCAACACAAAGTCAACGCTATAGAATAGAAGCAAGTGTATTCAAAAATACCCACATTCTTTATGTGGATTCTAAATAAGTGGATTCTCTTGGGCAAATAATAGATTCTAAAAGAAATTTCCCTCTCACCAAACACAACCCACCTTCAGAAGAAGCACACATAAGCACACATCTGTAAAGGAGGATAAATAATATTTTATCTTGACTATATTAACAATAATCAGAGGAAAATACCAAACAGTTTTATATGAGATATCGTCGGAATAAGATTTGTTAAAACGGAAACATTGAAAAATAATTTAATTAACAACAAAACATATTATTATATTGAAAAGAAAGTCATAAATTTTAATTTTTGAAAAGAAACAAAAAAGTAACGGTTAAAAGTAATTTGAAATAAATTTATTAAAAGTTTAACAGCGTTTCGTTAGCAAAATAAGCTTATTCAGTTTTTATTCCAAACTGAAATTTTAAATAATTAATAAAAAAAGGAATAAAAACGAACGTACGGATATTTTGTATAAAAAGTAATTTTGCAAAAAGGTGTTGTTTTAAAAATTTTGTGGCATTTTCTTTTTAAAAAAATGTTAAACCATTAAAATTTTTAAATAAAAAAAATAAATAACAACCTGAAAAAAAACGCCGAACTAAATTAAAACCTTTTAACTAAGAAAATAAAAACATTATTTTTAAAAAAAAAAAACAAAGTTTAATTTTCAACAAATTGCTTATTAGCAAAATTTGTATTTGAAAGAAACAAAAAAGTTTTGTGTTTCTACCAGGAAGTACTAGATTATTGTTTTAAAACAAAAAAATATTTTAAGTGTCCATTATACAATTTGGTACTAAAGTGAAGTGGTGCTTTTTTATTGCACAAATCAAAAACAACGAAAAAATTTACAAAAATTTTATTAGACAAATTGGCTGCTAAATTACAATACAAGTCGGTAACAACTCTTAGTTGTTTCATTTCAAAATTGGAATATCAGTTAAGAGGTGAGTTGTCTTTATATATTTATTTGGTACTTTTTTTTGCGAAAAGGTCCTTTATAAAAATAAAAAAAATTACTTATTTTAAATATTTTTTAAGATGTTTATTTAGTTGTTTGTTTTGCAAAATTTTTGAAATAAGTAATTTTTTGAAATAAGTTATTTTTTGAAAAAGGTTCTTTTTTGAAAAAAGGTACTTTTTTGAAAAAAGGAACTTTTTTTGAAAAAAGATTCTTTTTTGAAAAAAGTACTTTTTAAAAAAAAACAATAATTTAAAAAATATTTAAAAATTTCCACAAAAAGTACTTCAATATTTTTGGTACTTTTTATAAAAATAGTACTTAAAAAAAAAGTATTTTTTCTTGAAAAGCACAATAATGTGCAAAATATTTTTGAATAAAAATAAAAAATGTTCATCAAAAAATGCATAAATTTTCGCAAAATTAAAAAGTACTTTTGAAAAATTTTTAAGGGAAAAAGTACCTGGGAACTACATATTTTAAAAATATGTAATGACTAAAATAGTACTTTTTCAGAAATTAAGATTTTATAAAATTTTCTTAAAATTAAACAAAATTTTGGTTAAAAAAAATTTTTTACTACTTTTTGGACAAAAAAGTACTTTTTTAAAAATGTAACTTTTTTCTGCAAAAACCAACAGTATTAAGAATAATAACACTATGAATAACTTTATAGTATAAAAGTACTTTTTATGGAAATTTTACCATAATTTTTTACAAAAATTAAATTATTTTTGCTTAAAAGTACTTTTTTGTAAGATTTTCAGTAAAGTTTATACAATTAAGTAGTTTTCGAAAAAACTGAAAATCTTACAAAAAAGTACTTTTAAGCAAAAATTTTAATTTTTGTAAAAAATTATGGTAAAATTTCCATAAAAAGTACTTTTTAATAAAACTTTATATTTTTAAGTTATTTATGATAATTTAAAGAATTAAAACATTTTAGCAAAAAAGTACTTTAATTCCTAACAAAATTAAAAAGTACTTTTTAAAGTTTTAAATAAAAGGTACTCTTTCCAAAAAAGTACTTATTGATGATTTTTTTATAAAACTTTATTTTCTTGAAGGTTGTCCTATATTTAGTTATGATTTTTAATTCTAAATTATTAATGGTACTTTTTGGTAAAAAAGTACTTTTTGGAAAAGGTTCCCTTTTTCTCAAAAATTCAATAAATTTTAAAAGCACTATTATTTTCTGAGATTGATTCATTTAATATATTTTTGACTGGAACAGCCACTGATCCAAGTACTTTAGTACAAAATTTGGTACACTTTTCAAAAAAAGTACTTTTTTGGTAACTGTTTTATAAAAAATTTAATTTTTTAGACAAATTCATTTATAAATCTTAAGTTAAAAATATATTAATAGTACTTTTTGTTAAAAAAAAGTACTTTTGTAAAAATATTATTTTTTTTCTTAAAAATTCAGAATTTAACAATTTTTAATAAAAAGTACTTTAATTTTTACAAAATTTTATAAGTGGTACTTTTTTGTTACTTTTTAATTTGTTTTGTAGATTTTCTTAAATTTAGTCAAAAATAGTATCAATATTACTTTTTCAATAAAAAAGTACTTTTGTAGAAAAGTACTTTTTGAAAAAATTAGTCATTTGGTAAATATTTCTGAAAAACTTGACACAGCAAATAAGTTTTACAAAATTTGGTATTAAACGAAAAAAGTACCTTTTGTGCAAAATTTCGTACATATTTAAAAAAAGGTACTTTTTAACAAATTTATAAAAAATTTGGTCCATTTTTCATAAAAGCTAGTTTTGTGAACTGTTATTATTTTAGTTTTTAAAGATTTTCTTAAATTTAAATCGAAAATATTTTTGGTACTTTTTTCAAAAAAGTACTTTTCTACTTATGGTACAAAATTTTGGCTTTTTTTCAAAAAAGTACGTTTTACACATTTTAACCAAAAACTTTAGAAGAACTTAGATTTTGATTTCAATAAACACTTTGGTAAATCATATAGTGTAATTTTCTAGAAAAGTACTTTTTTGAAAATAGCATTTGATTTTTTTTAGAAATTTGATAAATTTGCCAAGAATCTAAAAAAAACGTTATAAATTATTAAAAATCTATGAAGTTTTGTACAAAAGTACTTATTTTAAAAAAAGTACTTTTTTCAAAATTTGTTAAAAACTTAAAAAAAAACATATAAAAAGAAGTTTGAAATTAATATAAAGTATTATAATATGCTAAGACAGTATTTTTGTAGCTTTGTAGGAAAGTACATTGTTTGTTAATAGTACTTCTGGTACAAATTTTGGCCCTGTTTTGAAAAAAGTACTTTTTACACATTTTATCCAAAATGTATTAAAGAACATAGAAGTATTTTAATTTCAATACTTTGGTAAATTAGATAGTGTTGTTTGTAGGAAAGTACTTTTTTGAAAAAAGTACCTTTTTTTGAAAAAAGTACTTTTTCAAAATTTGTTATAAACCTTCAAAAAACCTATAAAAATAAGTTTTAAATTAATATAAAAGTTTTAAAACATGTTAAGACAGTATTTTTTAACCAAGAAATTCCTTACGCTATAAATGTAATGTTTTTCCATTAATGAAAAGTTTCATTAATACTATGATATTAAAAAAACTTGAATTTAACATAATCCCGTTTAATTATTTCCATTATAAAATTAGCATTGTTATCTAGAGAAAGTTTTCTACAACAAAATAAACAATTTTATAAAGTTTCTAACCTTAATCA
>NW_023995916.1:0-73522 GCF_015586225.1 Lucilia sericata
AACTAGAACTGAACTAGAACTGAACTAGAACTGAACTAGAACTGAACTCGAACAGTACTACAACAAAACTCGAACAGTACTACAACAACTAGAACAGAATTAGAACAAAACTAAAACAGAACTAGAACAGAACTAGAACTAACTAGAACTAACTAGAACAGAACTAGAACAGAATTAGAACGAACTAGAAGAACAGAACTGGAACAGAACTAGAACAGAACGGAAAGAACTAGAAGAGAACAGAAAAGAAAGAGAAAAGAAGAGAATAGAAAGAGAAGAGAAAGAAAACGAAACAGAAAAGAAATAAAAGAGAAGAAAACAGAAAAGAAAGAAAGAAAGAACAGAACAAACAGAAACAGAAAGAGAACAGAACTAGAACAGAGAGAAGAGAAAGAGAACAGAAAGAGAACAGAAGGAGAACAGAACGAGAACAGAACGAGAACAGAACGAGAAAGAACGAAAACAGAACGACAACAGAACAGAGGGAAGGAGAAGAGAACGAGAACAGAACAGGAAGAAACGGGAAGAAGAACGAACGAACGAAACGAACGAACGAACGAACGAAACGAACGAACGAACGAACGAACGAACGAACGAACGAACGAACGAACGAAGAACGAACGAACGAACGAACGAACGAAAGAAACGAAACGAACGAACGAACGAACGAACGAAACGAACGAACGAAGAACGAACGAAACGAACGAACGAACGAACAAACGAACGAACGAACGAACGAACGAACGAACGAACGAACGAACGAAGAACGAAACGAAAGAACGAACGAACGAACGAACGAACGAACGAACGAAACGAACGAACGAACGAACGAACGAACGAAAGAACGAAACGAACGAACGAAAAGAACGAACGAAAACGAAAGAACGAGAACGAACGAACGAACGAACGAAACGAAGAACGAACGAAGAAGAACGAACGAACGAACGAACGAACGAAACGAACGAACGAACGAACGAACGAAAACGAACGAACGAACGAACGAACGAAGAACGAACGAAACGAACGAACGAACGAACGAAAGAACGAACGAACGAACGAACGAACGAACGAACGAACGAACGAACGAACGAACGAACGAACGAAAAAAAAACGAAACGAACGAACAATAACTAACGAACTACTAACTAACTAACTAACTAAACTAACTAACTAACTAACTAACTAACGAACTAACTAACTAACTAACTACTAACTAACAAGAACTAACTAACAACTAACTAACTAACTAACTAACTAACTAACTAACTAACTAACTAACTAACTAACTAACTACTAACTAACTAACTAACTAACTAACTAACTAACTAACTAACTACTAACTAACTAACTAACTAACTAACTAACTAAACTAACTAACTAACTAACTAACTAACTAACTAACTAACTGACTGACTGACTGACTAACTAACTAACTAACTCACAAATTATTATTTCCTTTATTTTTCATATCATATCTTTCCGTAGTGCCTTCTTAATTAGCATAACAATGGCTATTCCTAATCTTTAATCTACTTTTAAATACAAATATGCACCTTACTTTATTTTCGATTAAAAGTGTTATCGTTATCAATTGCCCCCCAATTAGTATGTCCAACATTATCGTAAATTTTGAGACCATTTTACAGTAGGAAGACCATAAAAATAAATAGTATTTAACTTTGTATTGAACTGGTTAATACTACTAAACGCAAGCTTAACGGATAAAATGCTATAAATTATTAAGTGCAAAGTGAAAGGTTTTCGGGAATATAAAAAAATTTTAATAATTAATAATGGTATGTTATTTGTATATAGAAAAAATCAAGCATCGAATTTTGTATAATTTGTTGTTTCATTTCAGGGTTCCAGCAGCAGTAAAAGTAGCGAAAATCTTCGCATTACAATCGGAAGTAATGACAACAAAAGTAAAAAGAAATCGCCACAATTAAATCGCATCAAAACTACCAAATATACTCTGTTAACATTCCTGCCCATAAATTTCTATGATCAATTCCGAAGAGCCGTGTATTTCTATTTTCTAGCGGTTACTATAATATCATTTTTCGTAAGTGAGTAATTAAAATCATATACATAAACAATTCCTTATATAAAATTTTGTCCTCTATCCTCTCAGACAGTACTATTTCACCTTTGGTCTCCTTAATACCTCTACTATTTGTAATGATTGTTACCGGAGCTAAAGAAGCCTATGATGATTTTCAACGTTATAAAAATGATAATTTGGTGAATTATTCCACGGTGACGGTATATCGTAATGGTCAAGAGCAATATATAGAATCTCGTTTTATATGTCCGGGTGATTTAGTTGTTATCAGCAAAGATGGTGATGTACCCTGTGATGTGGTTTTATTACATTCCACCGATGTTAATGGCAAATGTCATGTAACCACTGCCAATTTAGATGGTGAAACTAATTTGAAAACTTTAATGGTACCCAGAGGTCTTCTGACAAATAGTATAGACCATATTAATAATGTTGGTATAATAGAATGTGAAAGTCCCAAAGCCGATCTTTATTCATTTTTGGGTAAAATTGAGTTAAATGCAAGTAATTCGGTAATACCCTTATCTGAGGAAAATCTTTTACTCAGAGGCTCGAAAATAAAAAATACCGATAAAGTTATAGGCTGTGCTGTTTACACGGGCATGTCCACAAAATTACAATTGAATAGCCGTTATACCGGTAATAAATCTGCCTCCAGTGAGATTTATATTAATAAATTTCTAATATTTTTGGTGGTTATAATGATAGTGGCTTGTATCATCTTGTATATGTTGGGGAGGTAAAAAAATATTTCAAACCTATTATAACTTCCATCTAATATGTCTATTAATTTCAGATATGAAGAAATTAATGTAGTTCCCCTAATGGATTATCTGGGTCCTCCTATACGTGTTAATGAAATCACTATAATTGAAGATTTCTTGGCATTTCTGATACTTTTCAACTATATGGTTCCTATATCGATGTATATGAATATTGAACTTTATCGAATATTCAATGCCTTCTTTATACAGCAGGATTTGCAATTATATGATGCCGAAACTGATCAGAGAGCTGTGGTTAATTCTTCAAATTTAAATGAAGATTTAGGTCAAATAAATATTTTATTTTCGGATAAGACGGGCACTTTGACAAAGAATGAAATGGTTTTCCAGCAGTGTTCCATAGATGGTAGAAAATACATGTATCGTAATGGTTATTTGGTAGATCAAGAAACGGCTGTCCGTTGGGAAATGGATGTATCAGATGATGTGAGTATGAACGGATTAGAAAATGGGGAAAAATATTCTTTAACTCAATCTGTACGAAAGATCAGCTTCTCGCAGGGTTAGCACAAGCGTTATGTTATACCCTCTGTTACGGATTACTAAAGGGTCTCTGTCTGAAATTTCATGTCAGTTCGATTCTGATAGATTGAGAATAAGGGAATTGTATAAGATGAATGAGGCTTTAAACGAAGATGCACGATCTGAATATAATAAATAAAGGATATCAGAATTAGAACTGGGATAGATTGCAAAAGTTGAATTTTTTTAAATTCAAACATAGATATCGTTAGTCCCTTTGGACCAAGTCAGTTTAATGATAATGAGAAATGTGGAGCCTTTTTCTAATTCCGTATAATAAAGAATAAGACAATTGGGTTAACTGATTAGAGAAATGATCTAATATAAACGTGAGAGGAGAGAAAGATCTGCAAATCATTATCTTTTTTAGAATATTATCCGTTTTGATTTGAGAAATAATAGAACTCCTTCCATTTCAGAAGGATCTTAGAGTTTCGGAAAACTACTTTCACTTTGGATGATAATTTCACATCCATTCATTAGGTTTGTAAGAAAAGGATTCACAGACTTGAAAAAACTATAAGGTCTAAATTTTGTCATTCAGTAAAGATTGCTTATAACGTTCACAAATGATCCAGTTGATCTAACAGTCTCTAACCGAGCATTAATTATATGCATTCTAATACGACATCTTTATATTATTTGTAGAACCCTCAATTGGAATTCTTCAAAGCTCTTGGACTTTGTCATACCGTACAAATTGCACAAACTCCCAGTGAAATAGACGACAATAGTACCAGTCATACAAGCAGCCCCATATCAGGCCTCAAGTCCCGATGAAAAAAGCACTTTTGGAAGCATGTTACAATTTAGGACTTCATTATCTAGACGATGATAATGATCTTATCAAATTAAACATTTTAAGTTCTAAAGACCCCGAAAATTCCGAAATTGTAGAGTTCAAACGTCTACACACTTTTGAATTTACTTCGGAACGTAAACGTATGAGTGTTATAATATCGGATGGAATGGAGCGTAAATGGTTATATACAAAAGGAGCTGAAAATGTGATCTTTGAGTTGTGTGAGAAAAGTCAAAGGATTTAATTTCAATAACCGATCAACATATAACAGAATTCGCCCTACAGGGTTTAAGAACATTAGCTATAGCTAAAGATTTATACCCGAGGAGGAATATGAAGAATTTATTAATGATCTAAGGCAGGCACAGCTGGCTTTCGATAAGAGGAAAGAGTTAATGGACAATTGTTATAAAACTATAGAATGTGGTAGGTATAGGGATGAACAAGTAAGAGTGTTATATTCGGCTATGCCGAATCGTATATACCCACCATCAAACCTCGTTTGACTCGAATGAAACTTACTTATGTCGAATTTCATCTATATACTCGTATTTTTAGGCCAGTTATAAGCGTTAAAGTAATTTTCTGAAGGGGACCTTATATAGGGGGGTAGGGTCAATTATGGGTCGATCCTCATAAAAGTTTTTAGATAGATTTTGACTCATATGAAACTTACTTATGTCGAATTTCATCTATATACTAGTATTTTTAAGCCAGTAATGAGCGATAAAGTCATTTTTTGAAGGGGGACCTTATATGAGGGTAGGGTCAATTATTTACCGATCCTCATAAAATTTTGCATAGTGATTTTGGATCATTAGAAACTTACTTATGTCGAATTTCATCGCTATATTCGTATTTTTAAACAAGTTATGGCTGTTTAAAGCTGATTTTCGAGGTGCCACTTGTATGGGGGCTATCCGAAAACGAGGACCGATATTGCCCATTTTCAATACCAAACAAACCTTACCTATAAGAAATATTTATGTGAAACTTCAAATCCTCTAGCTCTTTCCATTCGGACTCTATCGTGCTTTCAACAGACGGACAGACAGACAGACAGACGGACGGACAGACATGGCTTAGATCGTGTTAGAATTTAATGAGGACCAAGAATATATATACTTTTGTGGGTCTATGACCAATATTTCGAGTGTGTTACAAACGGAATGACAAATCAATATACCCCCCATCTTTTTTGATGGTGGGTATAAAAATAAAATAATCGCTTTAAGATCTTTAAATGTTTGACTTTTGTGAATAGATCTTGAGTTACTAGGAGCCACTGCAAGTAGAGGATGCCCTGCAGTATCAAGTAACTGAAACATTGTGGTCTCTACAAAAGGCTGGTATTAAAATATGGGTTTTAACCGGAGATAAAGTTGAAACTGCTGTCAACATAGCTTTAGCTTGTGGTCACATAACCCCCGATTCATATAGGTACTCTATGTTAGAGTGTCAAACCAAACAGGAATTTCTAAATTCATTGGAGAATATAAAAGATAAATCCAATATAGCCTTAATAATGGATGGTAATAGTTTGTCTGTGGCTTTAAAGCAAGCCCCCAATGTATTCCGGGAAATGGCTTTAAAATGTTCGGCGGTTTTATGTTGCCGTCTAAGTCCTCTACAAAAATCCGAAGTAGTCTCTTTAATTAAGAAAGAAAAAGGTTACTTAACCGCTGCCGTAGGCGATGGTGCCAATGATGTGTCCATGATTCAAGAGGCCGATGTGGGTATAGGTATTATGGGCAAAGAGGGTTTACAGGCTGCTAGATGTTCCGATTTTTCTATAGCGAAATTTTTTATGTTGCAAACGTTTACTGCTAGTTCACGGCCATTATAATACAGCCCGTTTATCGTTTTTGGTTTTATTCTATTGCTATAAGAATATTTTGATTACCGGAATTATGGTAATGTTCCAGTTGTATGATTTGTATTCATCAACATCGGTTTATCACTTCTTATATTTGTGGCTGTTTGATGTGATTTATATTTCCTTTAGTTTTACTTTCTTGGCCATAAGTGAGAAACCATATACGGAAGAGTTGTTGTTGAGGTAAGTTGGAAAGATTTGTAATTCTAGCTGATAGTATTGAAACCCCGTTTAATAACTACTTTCAGTCACTGATACACTGATAGATTTAATATTTATTGAATTATTTCCTTCCTTCCAGCAAGCCTGAACTCTACAAGAAAAACTGTCAAAATCGTCAAGTACGCTGGTCCGTATTTTTACGATGGATTCTCAATGGAGCTTTTCATTCGATAATTGTCTTTTATTTTGCCTATTTCTTCTTAACCCTCAATAATGTCATACTAAATAATGGACAAACTGCTGAATTTTATATATTTGGTTCACTCTTAATACAATTGGTAGTTGTAGTCGGTAATTTGAAATTACTACTGGAATCAAACTATCTGAGTTATGTTTATATAATCATCATAGTGGCCTCGTTCCTAGGATTCATTGTCAGTACCGTGATTTATAATTTTATAGATTTGTAAGTAGAATTAAATAAAATGATACATTTTTCCATTATATAAAATACAAATATTTTCCAGTCCCAATAATCCCGGTTTATTCCATGCTTATAATCGTTTATTCTGCTCCCTACCGGCCTGGTTATTTACTATAGTAACCGCTGCTGCTTGTTTGGTACCCGATTATACGTTGAAAGTTATTCGTGCAATTTTTGCTCAAAGCCATTCCAAGAAAACCGATATAAATGTCAGGGGTGTTTGAGTGACAAGGTCTTTTGTTTTTTAATGAAATAATTTCTTGTATTTTTAGTAAAGTGTTAAAAATAAATATCGAACCTTTTATAAGTATTTACTTTTCTTATCTTTTACACTTATTTTGAGAAAAAAAAATTAAATAAATATGTTTTGCAACATTTCCTTTATTTATCAACATGTTGCAGCAACAATAATCAGTAGTTATTGATAATTATTTGTAGAATTTGTGTAATCTTATCGATTGCACATTTTTTGTTTATTTAATTTTATGTGGAGTTTATTTATTCGAAGCAAACTGTTGCTTTTTGGGAATTTTAAAGTCGTAAAAATAATTCTGAATAATATTGAATAAGTAGAGCGCAATAAGAACTTTATTAGAGCTTAACTATAAATGGACTAGATCTTAAACTGAACTAGAACCGAACTAGTACTGAACTAGTACTGAACTAGAATGGACTAGAATGGACTAGAACTGAACTAGAACTGAACCAGAACTGAACTAGAACTGAACTAGAACTGAACTAGAACTGAACTAGAACAGAACAAGAACTGAACTAGAACTGAACTAGACTGAACTAGACGAACTAGAACTAGAACTAGAACTAGAACTGAACTAGAACTGAACTAGAACTGAACTAGAACAGAACTAGAACTGAACTAGAACTGAACTAGAACTGAACTAGAAATGAACTAGAACTGAACTAGAACTGAACTAGAACTGAACGAACTGAACTAGAACTGAACTAGAACTGAACTAGAACTGAACTAGAAGAACTGAAACTAGAACTGAACTAGAACTGAACTAGAACTGAACTAGAACAACTAGAACTGAACTAGAACTGAACTAGAACTGAACTAGAACTGAACTAGAACTGAACTAGAACTGAAAACTAGAACTGAACTAGAACTGAACTAGAACTGAACTAGAACTGAACTAGAACTGAACTAGAACTGAACTAGAACTGAACTAGAACTGAACTAGAACTGAACTAGAACTGAACTAGAACTGAACTAGAACTGAACTAGAACTGAACTAGAACTGAACTAGAAACTGAACTAGAACTGAACTAGAACTGAACTAGAACTGAACTAGAACTGAACTAGAACTGAACTAGAACTGAACTAGAACTGAACTAGAACTGAACTAGAACTGAACTAGAACTGAACTAGAACTGAACTAGAACTGAACTAGAACTGAACTAGAACTGAACTAGAACTGAACTAGAACTGAACTAGAACTGAACTAGAACTGAACTAGAACTGAACTAGAACTGAACTAGAACTGAACTAGAACTGAACTAGAACTGAACTAGAACTGAACTAGAACTGAACTAGAACTGAACTAGAACTGAACTAGAACTGAACTAGAACTGAACTAGAACTGAACTAGAACTGAACTAGAACTGAACTAGAACTGACTAGAACTAGAACTGAACTAGAACCTGAACTAGAACTGAACTAGAACTGAACTAGAACTGAACTAGAACTGAACTAGAACTGAACTAGAACTGAACTAGAACTGAACTAGAACTGAACTAGAACTGAACTAGAACTGAACTAGAACTGAACTAGAACTGAACTAGAACTGAACTAGAACTGAACTAGAACTGAACTAGAACTGAACTAGAACTGAACTAGAACTGAACTAGAACTGAACTAGAACTGAACTAGAACTGAACTAGAACTGAACTAGAACTGAACTAGAACTGAACTAGAACTGAACTAGAACTGAACTAGAACTGAACTAGAACTGAACTAGAACTGAACTAGAACTGAACTAGAACTGAACTAGAACTGAATAGAACTGAACTAGAACTGAACTAGAACTGAACTAGAACTGAACTAAAACTGAACTAAAACTGAACTAGAACTGAACTAGAAAACTAGAACTGAAACTGAACTAAAACTGAACTAGAACTGAACTAGAACTGAACTAGAACTGAACTAGAACTGAACTAGAACTGAACTAGAAGAACTAGAACTGAACTAGAACTGAACTAGAACTGAACTAGAACTGAACTAGAACTGAACTAGAACTGAACTAGAACTGAACTAGAACTGAACTAGAACTGAACTAGAACTGAACTAGAACTGAACTAGAACTGAACTAGAACTGAACTAGAACTGAACTAGAACTGAACTAGAACTGAACTAGAACTGAACTAGACTGAACTAGAACTGAACTAGAACTGACTAGAACTGAACTGAAATGTCCTCCATCTTTCGGCACGCAAACCCTCTAAATTTTTCTGCTGAGTCGAAAACTCTATCACTTCATAAAAGTTCGCGATTCGTATACCGAAATTGCGTCTATTGCAAATAAACGTGTCCCCTCCCAATATATTTCGTATTAAAAAGTACAAATTTTGATCTAAGATGATTTCTAAGATTTATTTATATAGACAAATACTCATAAAAAATTATATTGTAAAATTAATTTTATTTTATTATAACAACAACTATTTAGATAATATTATTTGTAGACAACTAAAAAGTTATCTGTTATAATAAAACTCTTAATTATTATGGAACTATAAAGACTTTAAATGTCATGTATTTTCGATTATTTGCCAAAAATTTCATCATTGAAGGAAATTTTGAATGAAAAAATATTTTTACGTAGATAATTTTATCAAAGGTAGGAGACGGTAATTTATTTAAAACATTTATGATGTACTGTAAAATTGATGTGTTTTAAAATTGTTTAATTGTTTGGTTGTATTAAAATCAATTTGAGCTTAAATCTAATCTGTTCTAGTTCTGTTCTAGTTCTGTTCTAGTTCTGTTCTAGTTCTGTTTTAGTTCTGTTCTCGTTCTGTTTCTAGTTCTGTTCTAGTTCTGTTCTAGTTCTGTTCTAGTTCTGTTCTAGTTCTGTTCTAGTTCTGTTCTAGTTCTGTTCTAATTCTGTTCTAGTTCTGTTTCTAGTTTCTGTTCTAGTTCTGTTCTAGTTCTGTTCTAGTTCTGTTCTAGTTCTGTTCTAGTTCTGTTCTAGTTCTGTTCTAGTTCTGTTCTAGTTCTGTTTCTAGTTCTGTTCTAGTTCTGTTCTAGTTCTGTTCTAGTTCTGTTCTAGTTCTGTTCTAGTTCTGTTCTAGTTCTGTTCTAGTTCTAGTTCTGTTCTAGTTCTGTTCTAGTTCTGTTCTAGTTCTGTTCTAATTCTGTTCTAGTTCTGTTCTAGTTCTGTTCTATTCTGTTCTAGTTCTGTCTAGTTCAGTTCTAGTTCTGTTCTAGTTCTGTTCTAGTTCTGTTCTAGTTCTGTTCTAGTTCTGTTCTAGTTCAGTTCTAGTTCTGTTCTAGTTCTGTTCTAGTTCTGTTCTAGTTCAGTTCTAGTTCTGTTCTAGTTCTGTTCTAGTTCTGTTCTAGTTCTGTTCGTTCTGTTCTAGTTCTGTTCTAGTTCTGTTCTAGTTCTGTTCTAGTTCAGTTCTAGTTCTGTTCTAGTTCTGTTCTAGTTCTGTTCTAGTTCTGTTCTAGTTCTGTTCTAGTCTGTTCTAGTTCTGTTCTAGTTCTGTTCTAGTTCTGTTCTAGTTCTGTTCTAGTTCTGTTCTAGTTCTGTTCTAGTTCTGTTCTAGTTCTGTTCTAGTTCTGTTCTAGTTCTGTTCTAGTTCTGTTCTATTCTGTTCTAGTTCTTCTAGTTCTGTTTCTAGTTCTGTTCTAGTCTGTTCTAGTTCTGTTTAGTTCTGTTCTAGTTCTGTTCTAGTTTCTGTTCTAGTTCTGTTCTAGTTCTGTTCTAGGTTCTGTTTTAGTTCTGTTCTAGTTCTGTTTAGTTCTGTTCTAGTTCTGTTCTAGTTCTGTTCTAGTTCTGTTCTAGTTCTGTTCTAGTTCTGTTCTAGTTCTGTTCTAGTTCTGTTCTAGTTCGGTTCTAATTCTGTTCTAGTTCTGTTCTAGTTCTGTTTCTAATTCTGTTCTAGTTCTGTTCTAGTTCAGTTCTAGTTCTGTTCTAGTTCTGTTCTAGTTCTGTTCTAGTTCTGTTCTGGTTCTGTTCTAGTTCTGTTCTAGTTCTGTTCTAGTTCTGTTCTTGTTCTGTTCTAGTTCGGTTCTAGTTCGGTTCTAGTTCTGTTCTAGTTCTGTTCTAGTTCTGTTCTAGATCTGTTCTAGTTCTGTTCTAGTTCTGTTCTAGTTCTGTTATAGTCCTGCTCCAAGTTGTGTAGAGCTAATATTTGTATTTATTTTGTGGTATTTCTGCATTTTTATTTATTAAGGTGTTTTTTTTGGCCAATCAATCAAACGTGTTTATCAGTTGGTCCCATACTTATTTTAGTAACTAATCTTTGTTAAGTTGTAGAAAATGAAATAAATTATTTTGTTTAATAAATAAAATTTTGTTGCACTTATTTAGATAGTTGTGCTCAACTGAATATTTGGAGTAGAAGACCTCTCTGTCTCTCTAACGAACTCTCTCAGTCAATGCAAATAATGTTTGACAACAATAAACGTTAAATTACATGTGTACCAAGCAAACAATGGCGTTTAAAAAACTAGCACTGATTAATTTATTGAGATTTTAGTTTAATATTTGGATCTCTCAAAAGATCTAAAAATTTTCCATTTTCTATTTGCAAGAGTAAAAAATCTTAGAGGGTTTTATTGGATATTCGGTTTGACTAAATTGCAATATTACTTTTGCTATAATTTTATATTTTTTAATAAATAGAATAAACATTTAAACAATTAAGTTGAAAAATAAACAAATTTTTTCCATGTTATGTATATTGTAAATGTACAAGTGTTAAAAACAATCAAGTATTTACTACAGTAGTGGTGTTCTAGCTGGTATTGAATGTGACACTTGAAAAAATTTTGAAACCAAATTGTATACAAATCTACTGATAAGATTTAGAAAATAAAGAGAGCTGCCAATAGCAATACAACAAAAATGTGCTTATCATTAATTATTAACAAATTGGTTCTACTGATTTTCAGTGTTTTTTGTTTTTCTTTTTTTGCAAAAAAAATATCACTCTCATTCTCTTTAGTCGATATGGTTTGAAATTGGTATTTGAAATTTGTTGTTGGTCTTTGATAAACCATTTAAATAATAAAACTGTTAGTAGTTGTTTTGTTGACTGGCAGCCGAGACAGTTTTTTCCCAAGATATTTTGACTTTCTATTTGTCGATTAATGCCTAACCGTTAACACTTAAACGTGGTATTTTTAGAATTAAATTAAATATTAAAAAAAATTAATTAATGATTAATGAATTTTAATAGTATCTCTCGATTTTTTAATATTTGCCAAAAGTGTTACTAATCCTCATTTATTTTCAAAAAATAATAGTGAAATATTGTAAATATGGCTTGTGTAATAAATTAAGAAACGAACAAAGAAATTTAATAAAAATTTAAAAAAAAAATACAAAAATTAAATTGTTAACAATAGTTTAACATTATAGTACATCGACTTTAACTGCCTTGTACATCATTTTCCTGCTTCTGTGAATTCGTAATTTCTGTGGATTAATATTTTTCTAAGCCGCAAATATGGTAAGTTTATTTATTTATGATCACACGACGTATGAGCAATGATTATTTATTTTTAGTGTAAGAATATCGATTATACGTCACATAGGTTATTAGAGTTGATGTTTTATTATAAAAAAATCTAAAAACTATTTTGTTGATTAATTATAAGGTCTTTAATATTTTAATAAAATTAATACATAATTTATTTTCAATTCCTAAATCTAATTTCAGTCCAGTTCTAGTACAGTTCTAGTTCAGTTATAGTTCTGTTCTAGTTCAGTTCTCGTTCAGTTCTAGTTCAGTTCTAGTTCAGTTCTAGTTCAGTTCTAGTTCAGTTCTAGTCATTCTAGTTCAGTTCTAGTTCAGTTCTAGTTCAGTTCTAGTTCAGTTCTAGTTCAGTTCTAGTTCAGTTCTAGTTCAGTCTAGTTCAGTTCTAGTTCAGTTCTAGTTCAGTTCTAGTTCAGTTCTAGTTCAGTTCTAGTTCAGTTCTAGTTCAGTTCTAGTTCAGTTCTAGTTCAGTTCTAGTTCAGTTCTTGTTCAGTTCTAGTTCAGTTCTTAGTTCAGTTCTTAGTTCAGTTCTAGTTCAGTTCTAGTTCAGTTCTAGTTCAGTTCTAGTTCAGTTCTAGTTCAGTTCTAGTTCAGTTCTAGTTCAGTTCTAGTTCAGTTCTAGTTCAGTTCTAGTTCAGTTCTAGTTCAGTTCTAGTTCAGTTCTAGTTCAGTTCTAGTTCAGTTCTAGTTCAGTTCTAGTTCAATTCTAGTTCAGTTCTAGTTTAGTTCTAGTTCAGTTCTAGTTCAATTCTAGTTCAGTTCTAGTTCAGTTCTAGTTCAGTTCTAGTTCAGTTCTAGTTCAGTTCTAGTTCAGTTCTAGTTCAGTTCTAGTTCAGTTCTAGTTCAGTTCTAGTTCAGTTCTAGTTCAGTTCTAGTTCAGTTCTAGTTCAGTTCTAGTTCAGTTCTAGTTCAGTTCTAGTTCAGTTCTAGTTCAGTTCTAGTTCAGATCTAGTTCAGTTCATGTTCAGTTCTAGTTCAGTTCTAGTTCAGTTCTAGTTCAGTTCTAGTTCAGTTCTAGTTCAGTTCTAGTTCAGTTCTAGTTCAGTTCTACTTCAGTTCTAGTTCAGTTCTAGTTCAGTTCTAGTTCAGTTCTATTTCAGTTCTAGTTCAGTTCTAGTTCAGTTCTAGTTCAGTTCTAGTTCAGTTCTAGTTCAGTTCTAGTTCAGTTCTAGTTCAGTTCTAGTTCAGTTCTAGTTCAGTTCTAGTTCAGTTCTAGTTCAGTCTAGTTCAGTTCTAGTTCAGTTCTAGTTCAGTTCTAGTTCAGTTCTAGTTCAGTTCTAGTTCAGTTCTAGTTCAGTTCTAGTTCAGTTCTAGTTCAGTTCTAGTTCAGTTCTAGTTCAGTTCTAGTTCAGTTCTAGTTCAGTTCTAGTTCAGTTCTAGTTCAGTTCTAGTTCAGTTCTAGTTCAGTTCTAGTTCAGTTCTAGTTCAGTTCTAGTTCAGTTCTAGTTCAGTTCTAGTTCAGTTCTAGCTCAGTTCTAGCTCAGTTCTAGCTCAGTTCTAGTTCAGTTCTAGTTCAGTTCTAGTTCAGTTCTAGTTCAGTTCTAACGAAACAAAGTTCGATATTTGCTTATAAAACATGGCATTTACTAATTCAATATTTAGATGTAAAAAAATAAAAAAAAGAAAAATTTTAAATAAGTATTAGTCATTATACGTTTACCTGCTGGAATTTGTTTAAGATATACGATATATTTATCTATTTCCATTATTGAACTTACAAAATATGTGACTAATTATTCTACGAATGTATGCATGTTTCATTGATTGATTGAAATATACAAAAGTAAAAAACTTGTCAATATATACATATATGTATCGGAAAATTATATAAAGACACTATTTATAATGTGTGCGATTTTATAAATAATTTAATTTGTAAATAAATAAATAAATATTAATAAATAAATTTAATTTGCAACATTTTCTGCTGCACGAAAAAGTTGTGATTTATGAATTTTAGTTTCCTGATCCTAAAAATTTTACTTGGAAATAATACTATTCTATTATTATAACGATTTTTTAATCATTGATCAAAAATCGTTATGAAAAACTTGCACTTGTGATTTATCACAAGTTTATGAGTCATATCTCACTATTTTGCTGAAATTGTAATACAAGAGATTTTACTGTTATGTAGGTTTTCTTATCAGATAAATATGACTAAACATCTGGACTTTATGCTTTAACATATCGAGGGGATTTACAGAATATATTTAGTTATCAGCTTTCAAATTTAGTTGAAGTACTATGTTATGGCACGTGCTGGTACTATAGCGAAGGATGCACATTATACATACATATGTATGTATTCAAAGCAAATGCTAAATTTCTTTATTTATTTTGGTCTTATTCATAAAGCTTTATCGATGGTTTATAGAACAAAATTTTGTATGAAAATTTCGTTAATAAAACTTTAACAAATATTTATGAATAAAAGCCTTACAATTAATTTTCTGTCTGGAGGTTGTGTCTTAAATTGTTATCTGGGAAGTGCATTGACAAGTAATTACAATAACTAATTATGGCATCAATGTTATCACGTATTTGATGGATTATACATCAAACATATTTATAACTGTTGTCAAAATATTTGTAAGTATATTTTCGGAATTGTGTAAATAACACTGTACTTCAAAGTATAACTGAACTAGAACTGAACTAGAACTAGAACTGAACTAGAACTGAACTAGAACTGAACTAGAACTGAACTAGAACTGAACTAGAACTGAACTAGAACTAACTAGAACTGAACTAGAACTGAACTAGAACTGAACTAGAACTGAACTAGAACTGAACTAGAACTGAACTAGAACTGAACTAGAACTGAACTAGAACTGAACTAGAACTGAACTAGAACTGAACTAGAACTGAACTAGAACTGAACTAGAACTGAACTAGAACTGAACTAGAACTGAACTAGAACTGAACTAGAACTGAACTAGAACTGAACTAGAACTGACTAGAACTGAACTAGAACTGAACTGAACTGAACTAGAACTGAAGCTAGAACTGACTAGAACTGAACTAGAACTGAACTAGAACTGAACTAGAACTGAACTAGAACTGAACTAGAACTGAACTAGAACTGAACTAGAACTGAACTAGAACTGAACTAGAACTGAACTAGAACTGAACTAGAACGAACTAGAACTGAACTAGAACTGAACTAGAACTGACTAGAACTGAACTAGAACTGAACTAGAACTGACTAGAACTGAACTAGAACTGAACTAGAACTGAACTAAACTGAACTAGAACTGAACTAGAACTGAACTAGAACTGAACTAGAACTGAACTAGAACTGAACTAGAACTGAACTAGAACTGAACTAGAACTGAACTAGAACTGAACTAGAACTGAACTAGAACTGAACTAGAACTGAACTAGAACTGAACTAGAACTGAACTAGAACTGAACTAGAACTGAACTAGAACTGAACTAGAACTGAACTAGAACTGAACTAGAACTGAACTAGAACTGAACTAGAACTGAACTAGAACTGAACTAGAACTGAACTAGAACTGACTAGAACTGAACTAGAACTGAACTAGAACTGAACTAGAACTGAACTAGAACTGAACTAGAACTGAACTAGAACTGAACTAGAACTGACTGAACTGAACTGAGATCTGAACTAGAACTGAACTAGAACTGAACTAGTACTGAACTAGAACTGAACTAGAACTGAACTAGAACTGAAACTAGAACTGAAACTAGAACTGAACTAGAACTGAAACTAGAACTGAACTAGAAACTGAACTAGAACTGAACTAGAACTGAACTAGAACTGAACTAGAACTGAACTAGATCTTAGTCTTGCATTGAGTGATTGTATACGTATGACCTGGGTATTATGACAGACGAAAAACGTTATTAGCCGATTTAACCTTTTACTAGAATCTCCTAAATATTTAACAACATTTTTTATAACTTTTATCATAACGTTTAAATTAAAAAAATTTCTTTTATTTTTTAAATTTTTGCTTCATCATTTAAATTCATAAAAAAGTAATAATAAAAACAAAATAAAAAATATAATAATATTATTAGATAAGATCCAATGACTGATAATGGAGGGATTACCTTCATACTTATGGAGAAACTGAGTAAAAACTAAATAAAAAAGAAATATTATCTATAACTACACCATATGGGCGTCTACCGAATTAGAGCCCAATACTGAGAAGTACTAGTACGATAAGATTTGAAATACATATGAAGTATAACTCATTTTAGTTAAATTTTATTCTCAATTAAAAACGGATTGATAATACGTTTTCTGAAAAAAAAAAAATACGATTAATATTTCTTTTCCAAATTAATTGATTATTTTTATTACGTATAGTTTAAAGAATTCTCTTTTTTCTATTGTTGTTGTAAAAATTAATAAGTTTTATAAAAGAAAAAAAAATTATTGTTAAGTGATAACGTACGATATTGTTTTTTAAGGTCTAACGATAATAATTTGTTACGATTGATAGTATTGCGGTATATTGGACGTTTGTGGGTATATTTTGGCCATCAATATGATGGTAAACATTTTGGGGACTTTTTACGGTTCAGTTTTGCAGCAACAACTAATCAATTGTTAAAAAGAAGTTAGTACATATTTTAGTTCATTTCCGAGTTAGCAAGTGAATAAGCGTGAATGAAAAGTGTATTAACGTTTGTTTTTAAATAATTTGGGAAAAAATATGTTACATAATTTAACAAAAATGAAATAAACTTAAATTTAATATTAAAAAAAAAGCAAATATTAAAGACATATTAAAAGAAAATTATTTAAATAATTTCATTATTTTAATATCAAGTTTAAAATTGTGCCTTTAAACTGCCATAATGGATAAAATAGAGGAGCTTTTTGATAAATTTTTAGGAAGAAGGGTAAGTTTTGACCTAAATTAGATTTAAAAAAGCAGGAAATAATTGTTTAATTTTGTTTAAAAATAATTAAATTTTTAACTTATTTCAAAACTATGACTAATTTTTAATATTTTGTCTATAATCCGTTATAAATAAACTATTTAATAATTATTTTTTCGTTTTAAATTGTATTGCTAAAGATAATTGTAATCTTATCATTTGTACATATCGTTAAATAGAGCTTTTTAATGTTTTCAAATGCCAAAGCTTTCCAAACAAACGTTCATTTAGTATGAAAAAGCTTTAGCTAATCTTTCGACGTCATTTTGTTGGAGCTTTGTGCTTTATCAGAGATGAACAACCTTTAACGGCGAACTGGGCTTTTAATTATATATAGAATTTCTATAAATAATAATAGAAGTATTTATACCCACCCCATACCCACCGTTTTCATTCCAACTAACTACTAACTAACTAACTAACTAACTAACTAACTAACTAACTAACTAACTAACTAACTAACTAACTAACTAACTAACTAACTACTAACTAACTAACTAACTAACTAACTACTAACTAACTAACTAACTAACTACACTAACTAACTAACTAACTAACTAACTAACTAACTAACTAACTAACTACTAACTAACTAACTAACTACTAACTAACTAACTAACTAACTAACTAACTAACTAACTACTAACTAACTAACTACTAATAACTAACTAACTAACTAACTAACTAACTAACTAACTAACTAACTAACTAACTAACTACTAACTAACTAACTAACTAACTAACTAACTAACTAACTAACTAACTAACTAACTAACTACTAACTAACTAACTAACTAACTAACTAACTAACTAACTAACTAACTAACTACTAACTAACTAACTAACTAACTAACTAACTAACTAACTACTAACTAACTAACTAACTACTAACTACTAACTAACTAACTAACTAACTAACTAACTAACTAACTAACTAACTAACTAACTAACTAACTAACTACTAACTAACTAACTAACTAACTACGACTAACTAACTAACTAACTAACTAACATAACTAACTAACTATAACTAACTAACTAACTAACTAACTAACTAACTACCTAACTAACTAACTAACTAACTAACTAACTAACTAACTAACTAACTAAACTACTAACTAACTAACTAACTAACTAACTAACTAACTACTAACTAACTAACTAACTAACTACTAACTAACTAACTACTAACTAACTACCTAACTAACTAACTAACTAACTAACTAACTAACTAACTAACTAACTAACTAACTAACTACTAACTAACTAACTAACTACTACTAACTAACTAACTAACTAACTAACTAACTAACTAACTAAACTAACTAACTAACTACTACTAACTAACTAACTAACTACTAACTAACTAACTAACTAACTAACTAACTCGTAACTAACTAAGTAACTAACTAGTACTACTAACTAACTACTACTAACTAACTAACTAACTAACTACTAACTAACTAACTAACTAACTAACTACTACCTAACTAACTAACTAACTAACTAACTAACTACTAACTAACTAACTAACTACTACTAACTACTACTAACTAACTAACTAACTAACTAACTAACTAACTACCTAACTAACTAACTACTAAAACTAACTAACTAACTAACTAACTACTAACTAACTAACTAACTAACTACTACTACTAACTAACTAAACTAACTAACTAACTAACTAACTAACTAACTAACTACTAACTACTAACTAACTACTAACTAACTAACTACTAACTACTAACTAACTCCTAACTAACTAACTAACTAACTAACTAACTAACTAACTAACTAACTAACTAACTAACTAACTAACTAACTAACTAACTACTAACTAACTAACTAACTAACTAACTACTAACTAACTAACTAACTAACTAACTAACTAACTACTACTAACTACTAACTAACTAACTAACACTAACTAACTAACTACCTAACTAACTAACTAACTAACTAACTAACTAACTAACTAACTAACTAACACTAACTACTAACTAACTAACTAACTAACTAACTACTACTACTAACTAACTAACTAACTAACTAACTAACTACTAACTAACTAACTAACTACTAACTAACTAGTTTACTTTTGTCCTAGTTCAATTCCAGTTATGTTCTAGTTTAGTTCTAGTTCAGTTCTAGTTCAGTTTAGTTCAGTTCTAGTTCAGTTCCAGTTCAGTTCTAGTTCAGTTTCTAGTTTCAGTTCTAGTTCAGTTCTAGTTCATTTCTAGTTCAGTGGCCTCCGGTAGTTAGTGGTTAGTGTTCTAGTCTGGTGACCGGAGGTGGTGGGTTCGATTCCCACCTGAGGCACTGGTAAGGAGCGCACAACAGGCCCGATAGAGGGCCTAGGTGTATTTCTTCGGATTTGATGTATTACATCCTCCTTTCAAACTAACTAACACTAACTAACTAACTAACTAACTACTAACTAACTAACTAACTACTAACTACTAACTAACTAACTAACTAACTAACTACTACTAACTACTAACTAACTAACTACTAACTAACTACTAACTAACTAACTAACTAACTAACTAACTACTAACTAACTAACTAACTAACTAACTAACTAACTACTAACTAACTAACTAACTAACTAACTAACTAACTAGTATACTTTTGTCCTAGTTCAATTCCAGTTATGTTCTAGTTTAGTTCTAGTTCAGTTCTAGTTCAGTTCTAGTTCAGTTCTAGTTCAGTTCCAGTTCAGTTCTAGTTCAGTTCTAGTTCAGTTTCTAGTTCAGTTCTAGTTCAGTTCTAGTTCAGTTCTAGTTCAGTTCTAGTTCAGTTCTAGTTCAGTTCTAGTTCGTTCTAGTTTCAGTTCTAGTTCAGTTCTAGTTCAGTTCTAGTTCAGTTCTAGTTCAGTTCTAGTTCAGTTCTAGTTCAGTTCTAGTTTCAGTTCTAGTTCAGTTCTAGTTCAGCGTATAGTTCAGTTCTAGTTCAGCTATAGTTCAGTTCTAGTTTAGTTCAATCTAGTGTTAGGCCTAGTTCTGTTCGAGTTCAGTTCAAGTTCAGTTCTAGTTCAGTTTCTAGTTCCGTTCTAGTTCGAGTTTTAGTTCAGTTCTAGTTTCAGTTTCTAGTTCAGTTCTAGTTCAGTTTCTAGTTCAGTTTCTAGTTCAGTTCTAGTTCAGTTCTAGTTCAGTTTCTAGTTCAGTTCTAGTTCAGTTCTAGTTCAGCTCTAGTTCAGCTATAGTTTCAGTTCTAGTTCAGTTCTAGTTCAGTGCTGTTCATTCTAGTTCAGTCTAGTTCAGTTCTAGTTCAGTTCAGTTCAGTTCTAGTTCAGTTCTAGTCAGTTCTAGTTTCTAGTTCAGTTCTAGTTTCCAGTTCTAGTTCAGTTCTAGTTCTGTTCTAGTTCAGTTCTAGTTTCAGTTCTAGTTCAGTTCTAGTTCAGTTCTAGTTCAGTCTAGTTCAGTTCTAGTTCAGTTCTAGTTCATTCTAGTTCAGTTCTAGTTTCAGTCTAGTTCATTCTAGTTCAGTCCCTAGTTCAGTTTCTAGTTTTGTTCTAGTTCAAAACTGATTTGTATCAGTATCCCACAGATTTTCTAACGTAACTAAGCTATAACAGTCCAACTACGTACATATCTATGCACATTTATGTATACAACATTAAAAATTCACAATAAAATAGATTTAAAAAATTACAAAACAAACTTAAACAACACACACTCTCTAACTATGTTACTAAATAATGATTGATGATCGCGTGCTGGAAATGAGAAATTTTTGCCAAAATTGAAATAAAAAAAGTAAAAAAAACGAACAGCAAACAACGGCCTAAACACAACAACAGCAAACAATCTGAGTTGTGGGGTACATAAGATCGATTGTAAACTTGAAATTGAAAACCGTAAAACGAAAACGAACAAAACAGAGAGAGAGATACACAAAAAAATTTTGAAACTGTAAAAATAAATGCAGACGATATACAGCTATAATACATTTGTATCTAGAGTTGAGCAGATACATTCTGATGAGCTAAGTATCTCAGGGAACATGTAAGAGAACAATAACAAAGTTGTTTAATAATAGTTATAACCCCGTGAATGAAAAAAGGTGTTTATTAGAAAGTTTTTTAAATAAATCTCTAAAATATGAGTTTTTTACCTGCAGGTCAAAGGTCACATTTCTGAATATTTAAAAAACTTTATTTTTTATTGTTTTTATTAGAGGGCCTTGGAGAATCTTTTCAAAAATTTTATTTTTTTCCGATTGTATTGAAATAAAATTCGAATACTTTTTGGAATTAATAGCTTTTTTGTTTACTGGGAAATTATAAACAAACCATAAACCGCTAAGGAAATAACAAAGTTTAATTAAAAGAGAACAACAAGAAGAGAGCTGAGATAAAAACAAAGTTTTGAAATACAAAATGTATCATTTGCGATCACAGTGTTTTCCTCTTCTCTTTTCTTTCTAAGACCAGTTTCAAGTTCAGTCAGTTGTCTTTCAGTCACAATCAGTCAGTGTTTGAATGCTTCAGTGAACGCAGTCGTTGTCTTGAAAACAAAAAAAACGGTTAAACGTGTACGGGTTTGAAATATCTGAAAGATACCAAAAAACGATTTATTTTTTTTTTTAAGAAATGAAAAAAGAAAAAATCAAATTACTTAATGACTTCACAGCCAAAGAATGTGACCTTTTCCTATCAACATTTCATAATTTTCAGAAAGAAAAAATAAATCTTTTTGATTTTGGAAATGAAGTTGAAGAAAAGAAATTCGTTCGTGTACATGAGAGATTCTCATTGTGCGAAGATAGTTGTGGTAAAAAAAAGTTCAAAAAAGTTAAACGAATCGAGAAAGGGGCAAAAAATAAAAAAAGTAAAGAAACCCATAATAAATTTGTATTTAATTTAGGTTTCTTGTTTTTCTTTCTTTCGGTAAAATGTCATTAATTGGTGAATTATTCTTAATAGTTTGTTCATTGGTTAAAATTTCATTAAAATTTTTCTAAATGATTTATGGTGAAATTCATGTGTATGTTTTTTGTACTCGAGTTTGTTTGTAATTTCTATAAATTGTATTGGTATCTAGTTACAATTGTATATTTGAAAAAAAACAATTTATAAAACTGTTTTATTGAATTGTTGTATAATTGCATTTTATCTATTCCTGAACATACATTCATATTTCATTGTATGTATTATGTCTTACGTTATGACGTATCCCCTGTTCGATATCATTCCAATGATTTTGTGATAATTTCAAGTGCAAAGCAATTAATTTTAGGTGCAAAATTATCTAGAAATATTGTATGTATATATGTATATATAAGAGAGTGTCATTGCATTTGTTTTTAATTTAGATCGTTTCCCCGTTTAAAATATATTTTTAAAATGGAGAATGTTTTTAATAAAAAAGAGTTTAAAAATTCATTGTAAAGCATCACTGACGAAAAATTATTAACCTTAGATGTATTTTTGGAAGTTTGAAACTATTTTCTATACCCTACTAGAATCATATATGGAAATTCAGTTCAAGTTCAGTTCCAGTCCCGTTCAGTTCTAGTTCAGTTCTAGTTCAGTTCTAGTTCAGTTCTAGTTCAGTTCTAGTTCAGTTCTAGTTCAGTTCTAATTCAGTTCTAGTTCAGTTTCTAGTTCAGTTTCTTTCATAGTTCTAGTTCAGTTCTAGTTCTAGTTCAGTTCTAGTTCAGTTCTAGTTCAGTTCTAGTTCTAGTTCTAGTTCAGTTCTAGTTCAGTTCTAGTTCAGTTCTAGTTCAGTTCTAATTCAGTTCTAGTTCGTTCTAGTTCAGTTCGATTCAGTTCTAGTTCAGTTCTAGTTCAGTTCTAGTTCAGTTCTAGTTCAGTTCTGTTCAGTTCTAGTTCAGTTCTAGTTCATTCTAGTTCAGTTCTAGTTCAGTTCTAGTTCATTTCTAGTTCAGTTCTAGTTCAGTTCTAGTTCAGTTCTAGTTCAGTCTAGTTCTAGTTCAGTTCTAGTTCAGTTCTAGTTCAGTTCTAGTTCAGTTTCTAGTTTCAGTTCTAGTTCAGTTCTAGTTCATTTCTAGTTCAGTTCTAGTTCATTCTAGTTCAGTTCTAGTTCAGTTCTAGTTCAGTTCTAGTTGAGTTCTAGTTCATTCTAGTTCAATTCTAGTTCAGTTCAGTTCTAGTTCAGTTCTAGTTCAGTTCTAGTTCAGTTCTAGTTCTAGTTCTAGTTCTAGTTCTAGTTCAGTTCTAGTTGTTCTAGTTCTAGTTCAGTTCTAGTTCAGTTCTAGTTCAGTTTCTAGTTCAGTTCTAGTTCAGTTCGTTCAGTTCTAGTTCAGTTCTAGTTCATTTAGTTCTAGTTCTAGTTCTAGTTTCTAGTTCAGTTCTAGTTCTAGTTCAGTTCTAGTTCAGTTTCTAGTTCAGTTCTAGTTCATTCAGTTCAGTTCTAGTTCAGTTCTAGTTCAGTTCTAGTTCAGTTCTAGTTCAGTTCTAGTTTCAGTTCTAGTTCAGTTCTAGTTTCAGTTCTAGTTCAGTTCTAGTTCAGTTCTAGTCAGTTCTAGTTCAGTTCTAGTTCAGTTTCTAGTTCAGTTTCTGTTCAGTTCTAGTTCAGTTCTAGTTCAGTTCTAGTTCAGTTCTAGTTCAGTTCTAGTCAGTTCTAGTTTCATTCTAGTTCAGTTCTAGTTCAGTTCTAGTTCAGTTCTAGTTCAGTTCTAGTTCAGTTCTAGTTCAGTTCTAGTTCAGTTCTAGTTCAGTTCTAGTTCAGTTCTAGTTCAGTTCTAGTTCAGTTCTAGTTCAGTTCTAGTTCAGTTCTAGTTCAGTTCTAGTTCAGTTCTAGTTCAGTTCTAGTTCAGTTCTAGTTCAGTTCTAGTTCAGTTCTAGTTCAGTTCTAGTTCAGTTCTAGTTCAGTTCTAGTTCAGTTCTAGTTCAGTTCTAGTTCAGTTCTAGTTCAGTTCTAGTTCAGTTCTAGTTCAGTTCTAGTTCAGTTCTAGTTCAGTTCTAGTTCAGTTCTAGTTCAGTTCTAGTTCAGTTCTAGTTCAGTTCTAGTTCAGTTCTAGTTCAGTTCTAGTTCAGTTCTAGTTCAGTTCTAGTTCAGTTCTAGTTCAGTTCTAGTTCAGTTCTAGTTCAGTTCTAGTTCAGTTCTAGTTCAGTTCTAGTTCAGTTCTAGTTCAGTTCTAGTTCAGTTCTAGTTCAGTTCTAGTTCAGTTCTAGTTCAGTTCTAGTTCAGTTCTAGTTCAGTTCTAGTTCAGTTCTAGTTCAGTTCTAGTTCAGTTCTAGTTCAGTTCTAGTTGAGTTCTAGTTGAGTTCTAGTTGAGTTCTAGTTCAATTCTAGTTCATTCTAGTTCAGTTCTAGTTCAGTTCTAGTTCTCTAGTTCAGTTCTAGTTCTAGTTCAGTTCTAGTTCAGTTCTAGTTCAGTTCTAGTTCAGTTCTAGTTCAGTTCTAGTTCAGTTCTAGTTCAGTTCTAGTTCAGTTCTAGTTCAGTTCAGTTCAGTTCTAGTTCAGTTCTAGTTCAGTTCTAGTTCAGTTCTAGTTCAGTTCAAGTTCAGTTCTTTCAGTTCTAGTTCAGTTCTAGTTCAGTTCTAGTTCAGTTCTAGTTCAGTTCAAGTTCAGTTCTAGTTCAGTTCTAGTTCAGTTCTAGTTCAGTTCTAGTTCAGTTCTAGTTCAGTTCTAGTTCAGTTCTAGTTCAGTTCTAGTTCAGTTCTAGTTCAGTTCTAGTTCAGTTCTAGTTCAGTTCTAGTTCAGTTCTAGTTCAGTTCTAGTTCAGTTCTAGTTCAGTTCTAGTTCAGTTCTAGTTCAGTTCTAGTTCAGTTCTAGTTCAGTTCTAGTTCAGTTCTAGTTCAGTTCTAGTTCAGTTCTAGTTCAGTTCTAGTTCAGTTCTAGTTCAGTACTAGTTCAGTTCTAGTTCAGTTCTAGTTCAGTTCTAGTTCAGTTCTAGTTCAGTTCTAGTTCAGTTCTAGTTCAGTTCTAGTTCAGTTCTAGTTCAGTTCTAGTTCAGTTCTAGTTCAGTTCTAGTTCAGTTCTAGTTCAGTTCTAGTTCAGTTCTAGTTCAGTTCTAGTTCAGTTCTAGTTCAGTTCTAGTTCAGTTCTAGTTCAGTTCTAGTTCAGTTCTAGTTCAGTTCTAGTTCAGTTCTAGTTCAGTTCTAGTTCAGTTCTAGTTCAGTTCTAGTTCAGTTCTAGTTCAGTTCTAGTTCAGTTCTAGTTCAGTTCTAGTTCAGTTCTAGTTCAGTTCTAGTTCAGTTCAGTTCAGTTCAGTTCTAGTTCAGTTCTAGTTCAGTTCTAGTTCAGTTCTAGTTCAGTTCTAGTTCAGTTCTAGTTCTAGTTCAGTTCTAGTTCAGTTCTAGTTCAGTTCTAGTTCAGTTCTAGTTCAGTTCTAGTTCAGTTCTAGTTCAGTTCTAGTTCAGTTCTAGTTCAGTTCTAGTTCAGTTCTAGTTCAGTTCTAGTTGAGTTCTAGTTCAATTCTAGTTCAGTTCTAGTTCAGTTCTAGTTCTAGTTCAGTTCTAGTTCTAGTTCAGTTCTAGTTCAGTTCTAGTTCAGTTCTCGTTCAGTTCTAGTTCAGTTCTAGTTCAGTTCTAGTTCAGTTCTAGTTCAGTTCTAGTTCAGTTCTAGTTCAGTTCTAGTTCAGTTCTAGTTCAGTTCTAGTTCAGTTCTAGTTCAGTTCTAGTTCAGTTCTAGTCCAGTTCTAGTCAGTTCTAGTTCAGTTCTAGGTTTGTTTTAGTTCAGTTAGAATTGTTCAGTTCTAGATACACCCTTTTAGGCCTAATCGTCTTTGAATAGACGGACGAATAGACAGACATAGTTCTTTGAATATAATAAAGACTCAAATTATATAAACTTTTGTGGGTCTACGACCACTATTTCAATGAGCCAGAAACGGCAGGACAAAAGCTCTTCTCGTTTGGTCTCTATCGTGTTTTCACAATAAGAAGCATTCGATTGTCTATGAAGTTGTTTCATGTGTCTGTTTTAATGTCTTTCGTAATCATTATTTGTCAAATTATTCAAAGTAAGATTTTAATAATTAAAATCTATTGAATGTTTTTATAATTAAAACTTTTATTGTATTAACAAAAAAATAAAAAGTTGCGTTCTTTAAAATTATCAAGTGGTTTTCAATCACTTAAAAATCAATTCATCATTCTACTACACTTTGTGTGGGTCGTGACAGAGGAAACATTTCTTTTAAAGACAAAAGAATAATTTAGACAAATCAATTCATTTTGAACTCGATTTATAGTTAAATCAAAAAACGCACCTCTTCTGGACTTTCAACTTCAGCATATTAATTTTTTTTAATTTTTTTGTTACTAATTGCATAAAATTCACATCATGATTTCAATTATTAAGTGAAATAAATATAAATAACACATAAATTAAAAACACCTGTTAATAAGTTTCTCAATGAAAAGAGTAGAAAATCCATTAATAAATAATTTCGTATGTTGCCAATTGAAATTAAATTCAAATAAATCAAAATTAGTATTTTTTTCGTACGTGTAACATAATAGATAAATGAAATCTTTTGTTAAAGATTTTTGATTTCGTAGTTTCCAATGTGTTAAAACTCATTTAGTAATTGAAACTATTTACATTAATCGGAAAAGTACAATTTATTACTTTTTCATTAATATTTTCTTAATTTTTTGCTTTATTAAAGCAAAAATCATTGCAAATAGATCGTCATAACCAGATTAAAAATTCACATTTTTATTGCATAGTCATCGTCAAAAGTGCTAATTAAAAGCCCATAAAAATCATTTTAAAAAGTAACAAAAATCAATAAAAAATATTTTGTAGAAAATACAACTAGAAGGAAATTGAAAACAATTTATATTTCTTTAAACAAACATTATATAGTTTTGCCACTGTATTCTTTAGTTATTGTTTGTTTTGCCTCTTATGTATTTACAAGATACAAAAGATGTTTAAGTAATAATATGTATTAAGTGCAAATGGGAGCATTGTTAAGTTACTAAAATGAGGATATTTATCTAAAACTCTTCACTGAACCTGAACCGAAATAGAAAAGAACTAAATATAGCTAGAACAAAACTAGAACAGACATAGAGCTGACTAGAACTAAACTAGAATTGAACAAGAACTGAACTAAAACTGAACTAGAACTGAACTAAAACTGAACTAGAACTGAACTAGAACTGCACTAGAACAGAACTAGAACAGAACTATAACTGAACTATAACTGAACTAGAACTGAACTATAACTGAACTAGAACAGAACTATAACTGAACTATAACTGAACTATAACTGAACTAGAACTGAACTAGAACTGAACTAGAACTAAACTAGAACTGAACTAGAACTGAACTAGAACTGAACTAGAACTGAACTAAAACTGAACTAGAACTGAACTAGAACTGAACTAGAACTGAACTAGAACTGAACTAGAACTGCACTAGAACAGAACTATAACTGAACTAGAACTGAACTATAACTGATCTAGAACATAACTAGAACAGAACTAGAACAGAACTAGAACAGAACTAGAACAGAACTAGAACTGAACTAGAACTGAACTAGAACTGAACTAGAACTGAACTAGAACTGAACTAGAACTGAACTAGAACTGCACTAGAACAGAACTATAACTGAACTAGAACTGAACTATAACTGATCTAGAACAGAACTAGAACAGAACTAGAACAGAACTAGAACTGAACTAGAACTGAACTAGAACTGAACTAGAACAGAACTAGAACAGAACTAGAACAGAAATAGAACAGAACTAGAACAGAAATAGAACAGAACTAGAACAGAACTAGAACAGAACTAGAACAGAACTAGAACAGAACTAGAAGAGAACTAGAACAGAACTAGAACAGAACTAGAACAGAACTAGAACAGAACTAGAACAGAACTAGAACTGAACTAGAACTGAACTAGAACCGAACTAGAACCGAACTAGAACTGAACTAGAACTGAACTGGAACTGAACTAGAACTGAACTAGAAGAACTGAACTAGAACTGAACTTGAACTGAACTAGAACTGAACTAGAACCGAACTAGAACTGAACTAGAACTGAACTAGAACTGAACTAGAACTGAAGTAGAACTAGAACTGAAGTAGAACTAGAACTGAAGTAGAACTAGAACTGAACTAGAACTGAACTAGAACTGAACTAGAACTGAACTAGAACTGAACTAGAACTGAACTAGAACTGAACTAGAACTGAACTAGAACTGAACTAGGAACTAGAACTGAACTAGAACTAGAACTGAACTAGAACAGAAAACTAGAACAGAACTAGAACAGAACTAGAACAGAACTAGAACAGAACTAGAACAGAACTAGAACAGAACTAGAACAGAACTAGAACAGAACTAGAACAGAACTAGAACAGAACTAGAACAGAACTAGAACAGAACTAGAACAGAACTAGAACAGAACTAGAACAGAACTAGAACAGACAGAACTAGAACAGAACTAGAACAGAACTAGAACAGAACTAGAACAGAACTAGAACAGAACTAGAACAGAACTAGAACAGAACTAGAACAGAACTAGAACAGAACTAGAACAGAACTAGAACAGAACTAGAACAGAACTAGAACAGAACTAGAACAGAACTAGAACAGAACTAGAACAGAACTAGAACAGAACTAGAACAGAACTAGAACAGAACTAGAACGGAACTAGAACAGAACTAGAACAGAAATAGAACAGAACTAGAACAGAACTAGAACAGAACTAGAACAGAACTAGAATAGAACTAGAACAGAACTAGAACAGAACTAGAACAGAACTAGAACAACTAGAACACAGAACTAGAACAGAACTAGAACAGAACTAGAACAGAACTAGAACAGAACTAGAACAGAACTAGAACAGAACTAGAATAGAACTAGAACAGAACTAGAAGAGAACTAGAACAGAACTAGAACAGAACTAGAACAGAACTAGAACAGAACTAGAACAGAACTAGAACAGAACTAGAACAGAACTAGAAACAGAACTAGAACAGAACTAGAACAGAACTAGAACAGAACTAGAACAGAACTAGAACAGAACTAGAAAGACTAGAACAGAACTAGAACAGAACTAGAACAGAACTAGAACAGAACTAGAACAGAACTAGAACAGAACTAGAACAGAACTAGAACAGAACTAGAACAGAACTAGAACAGAACTAGAACAGAACTAGAACAGAACTAGAACAGAACTAGAACAGAACTAGAACAGAACTAGAACAGAACTAGAACAGAACTAGAACTGAACTAGAACTGAACTAGAACTGAACTAGAACTGAACTAGAACTGAACTAGAACTGAACTAGAACTGAACTAGAACTGAACTAGAACTGAACTAGAACTGAACTAGAACTGAACTAGAACTGAACTAGAACTGAACTAGAACTGAACTAGAACTGAACTAGAACTGAACTAGAACTGAACTAGAAACTGAACTAGAACTGAACTAGAACTGAACTAGAACTGAACTAGAACTGAACTAGAACTGAACTAGAACTGAACTAGAACTGAACTAGAACTGAACTAGAACTGAACTAGAACTGAACTAGAACTGAACTAGAACTGAACTAGAACTGAACTAGAACTGAACTAGAACTGAACTAGAACTGAACTAGAACTGAACTAGAACTGAACTAGAACTGAACTAGAACTGAACTAGAACTGAACTAGAACTGAACTAGAACTGAACTAGAACTGAACTAGAACTGAACTAGAACTGAACTAGAACTGAACTAGAACTGAACTAGAACTGAACTAGAACTGAACTAGAACTAAACTAGAACTGAACAGAACTGAACTAGAACTGAACTAGAACTGAAATAGAACTGAACTAGAACTGAACTAGAACTGAACTAGAACTGAACTAGAACCGAACTAGAACAGAACTGAACAGAACTAGAACAGAACTAGAACAGAACTAGAACTGAACTAGAACAGAACTAGAACAGAACTAGAACTGAACTAGAACTGAACTAGAACTGAACTAGAACTGAACTAGAACTGAACTAGAACTGAACTAGAACTGAACTAGAACTCAACTAGAACTCAACTGAACTGAACTAGAAATGAACTAGACTGAACTAGAACTGAACTAGAACTGAACTAGAACTGAACTAGAACTGAACTAGAACTGAACTAGAACTGAACTAGAACTGAACTAGAACTGAACTAGAACTGAACTAGAACTGAACTAGAACTGAACTAGAACTGAACTAGAACTGAACTAGAACTGAACTAGAACTGAACTAGAACTGAACTAGAACTGAACTAGAACTGAACTAGAACTGAACTAGAACTGAACTAGAACTGAACTAGAACTGAACTAGAACTGAACTAGAACTGAACTAGAACTGAACTAGAACTGAACTAGAACTGAACTAGAACTGAACTAGAACTGAACTAGAACTGAACTAGAACTGAACTAGAACTGAACTAGAACTGAACTAGAACTGAACTAGAACTGAACTAGAACTGAACTAGAACTGAACTAGAACTGAACTAGAACTGAACTAGAACTGAACTAGAACTGAACTAGAACTGAACTAAACTGAACTAGAACTGAACTAGAACTGAACTAGAACTGAACTAGAACTGAACTAGAACTGAACTAGAAATGAACTAGAACTAAACTAGAACTGAACCAGAACTGAACTAGAACTGAACTAGAACTGAATAGAACTGAACTAGAACTGAACTAGAACTGAACTAAAACTGAACTAGAACCGAACTAGAAATGAACTAGAACTGAACTAGAACTAAACTAGAACTGAACTAGAACTGAACTAGAACTGAACTAGAACTGAACTAGAACTGAACTAGAACTGAACTAGAACTGAACTAGAACTGAACTAGAACTGAACTAGAACTGAACTAGAACTGAACTAGAACTGAACTAGAACTGAACTAGAACTGAACTAGAACTGAACTAGAACTGAACTAGAACTGAACTAGAACTGAACTAGAACTGAACTAGAATGAACTAGAACTGAACTAGAACTGAACTAGAACTGAACTAGAACTGAACTAGAACTGAACTAGAACTGAACTAGAACTGAACTAGAACTGAACTAGAACTGAACTAGAACTGAACTAGAACTAAACTAGAACTGAACCAGAACTGAACTAGAACTGAACTAGAACTGAAATAGAACTGAACTAGAACTGAACTAGAACTGAACTAGAACTGAACTAGAACCGAACTAGAACAGAACTAGAACAGAACTAGAACAGAACTAGAACAGAACTAGAACAGAACTAGAACAGAACTAGAACAGAACTAGAACTGAACTAGAACTGAACTAGAACTAGAACTGAACTAGAACTGAACTAGAACTGAACTAGAACTCAACTAGAACTCAACTTGAACTGAACTAGAAATGAACTAGGACTGAACTAGAACTGAACTAGAACTGAACTAGAACTGAACTAGAACTGAACTAGAACTGAACTAGAACTGAACTAGAACTGAACTAGAACTGAACTAGAACTGAACTAGAACTGAACTAGAACTGAACTAGAACTGAACTAGAACTGAACTAGAACTGAACTAGAACTGAACTAGAACTGAACTAGAACTGAACTAGAACTGAACTAGAACTGAACTAGAACTGAACTAGAACTGAACTAGAACTGAACTAGAACTAGAACTAGAACTGAACTAGAACTGAACTAGAACTGAACTAGAACTGAACTAGAACTGAACTAGAACTGAACTAGAACTGAACTAGAACTGAACTAGAACTGAACTAGAACTGAACTAGAACTGAACTAGAACTGAACTAGAACTGAACTAGAACTGAACTAGAACTGAACTAGAACTGAACTAGAACTGAACTAGAACTGAACTAGAACTGAACTAGAACTGAACTAGAACTGAACTAGAACTGAACTAGAACTGAACTAGAACTGAACTAGAACTGAACTAGAACGAACTAGAACTGAACTAGAACTGAACTAGAACTGAACTAGAACTAAACTAGAACTGAACCAGAACTGAACTAGAACTGAACTAGAACTGAAATAGAACTGAACTAGAACTGAACTAGAACTGAACTAAAACTGAACTAGAACCGAACTAGAAATGAACTAGAACTGAACTAGAACTCAACTAGAACTGAACTAAAACTGAAAATGGAACAATTTGGATCCCTTATTAACTAAGATCAATAGTTTTTCCAAAAAAGAATTTTAATTTTTTTTATTAATTCCCTTAACAATTGCCCCCCTAATATCATCAATATTCTAACAAAGACAGTTTATAGATAGAAAATAAAAATACAACAATATTAATAATAACAATAAAATAAAAAAAGAAAAAGCAAAGTGTCAATGAATAAAATAAATCGAGTGTGCAAAAATTTTATATGTTGTTTTATACATCTATTAACACAAACAAAATAACAAAATTGTAAGAAAAAAATCATAAAGTGTTAAAAAAGTCATACTCTGTAGAGCAAACAACAATAACTGTTACGGCAAAAACAACAAAATAAGTAAATACCAGTACAAGTATAATATTTCATACAATCATACTAAATGGAGATACTACTTATTTACAAATAAACAAACAATTGTACAAAAACATTCAATGAAATCGCGCATCTAATGGATGGATATAATAACAACAAAAATGAGCTAGACGGACAGACAGACAAACTTACAGATACTTAGATATTTATTTAACAGTTACTTTTATTTTAAGTTTGTACACTTCAGTTACTTAATGCCGACTTGTGATTTTAAAAGAGTTTGTTTTCTTCCCTGCTGACAGACAGACAGACATTCGCTCTTCTCTGCCTGTTGCTATTAGACCCAGATTTTTGAAACTGCTTATTTAAAACGACCAAAAAAAGAAACAATGATTTTGTGTGTGATTTAATTATATTATTTTTATTTTTTTGGTTAAAGACAAGACAACAAAATAAACAGTATTAACTAGATCGTCAATTTGTAAACTTGTAAGACTTTTTTATAAAAATAAAATAAATTTGTATCCACAACTAAAAATACATCATATACAAATGTATGTTAAAGTTTAACGGCAACAAATTCAGAAAAAATAACTGGTTTTCACTATTATTTTATTTATTCAAAAATAAAAGTGTAAAGTGAGAAAAAACCCAAAATCCCCCACTATTTGATCCGAACAAAAAGAAAACAATAATAATAACAACAAATGATACGCATAACCCGCCTGCATAATAAAGTGAAATTTTTTTGCGGAAATAAAATTTTATTCGATACCAACAACTAAATATACGACATATTACTCTTTTTGTTTGTTTGTTAAACTTATAATTTAATATTAAAATTAAACCTAATTAAAACATATTTCCGTTAATATTGTTATTAAAAAAAGAAATTATTTTCAATAAAAATTGTGTGAGAGTTTTTTAAAAAAATCATGAATTCGTGGCTCGCCATGTATCATTTGACCGGTTATAGACGTGTTAATACCACCGCCACCTACGGCCGTACCACAGTGGCCAAAAGATGATGATGATGTTTTGTTACCACAAGAAGATTTGTTAAGGAGAGTGTTTCGTGGAAGTGGCATAAGGTAAAAATAATGTTCCATTATAATTTATGGAATCAATAAAAAAAGTATTTATTGTGATTGAAAATATTGCAATATTTTCTAATGAAAATATACCAAAAGAAGGGCTATGAACTCTGATATAATAATTTTAGATGGTAAGATCAAACGTCGATCTTTGAATTAGATGACAAAGTGTCCTCCGATCAAATAGAACTGAATAGAACTGAACTAGAACTGAACTAGAACTGAACTAGAACTGAACTAGAACTGAACTAGAACTGAACTAGAACTGAACTAGAACTGAACTAGAACTGAACTAGAACTGAGCAGGAACTGAACTAGAACTGAACTAGAACTGAACTAGAACTGAACTAGAACTGAACTAGAACTGAACTAGAACTGAACTAGAACTGAACTAGAACTGAACTAGAACTGAACTAGAACTGAACTAGAACTGAACTAGAACTGAACTAGAACTGAACTAGAACTGAACTAGAACTGAACTAGAACTGAACTAGAACTGAACTAGAACTGAACTAGAACTGAACTAACTGAACTAGAACTGAACTAGAACTGACTAGAACTGAACTAGAACTGAACTAGAACTGAACTAGACTGAACTAGAACTAGAACTGAACTAGAACTGAACTAGAACTGAACTAGAACTGAACTAGAACTGAACTAGAACTGAACTAGAACTGAACTAGAACTGAACTAGAACTGAACTAGAACTGAACTAGAACTGAACTAGAACTGAACTAGAACTGAACTAGAACTGAACTAGAACTGAACTAGAACTGAACTAGAACTGAACTAGAACTGAACTAGAACTGAACTAGAACTAACTAGAACTAGTTAGTGAACTAGAACTGAACTAGAACTGAACTAGAACTGAACTAGAACTGAACTAGAACTGAACTAGAACTGAACTAGAACTGAACTAGAACTGAACTAGAACTGAACTAGAACGAACTAGAACTGAACTAGAACTGAACTAGAACTGAACTAGAACTGAACTAGAACTGACTAGAACTGAACTAAACTGAACTAGAACTGAACTAGAACTGAACTAGAACTGAACTAGAACTGAACTAGAACTGAACTGAACTGAACTAGAACTGAACTACAACTGAACTAGAACTGAACTAGAACTGAACTAGAACTGAACTAGAACTGAACTAGAACTGAACTAGAACTGAACTAGAACTGAACTAGAAATGAACTAGAACTCAACTTGAACTGAACTAGAACTCAACTAGAACTCAACTAGAACTGAACTAGAACTCAACTAGAACTGAACTAGAACTGAACTAGAACTGAACTAGAACTGAACTAGAACTGAACTAGAACTGAACTAGAACTGAACTAGAACTGAACTAGAACTGAACTAAACTGAACTAGAACTGAACTAGAACTGAACTAGAACTGAACTAGAACTGAACTAGAACTGAACTAGAACTGAACTAGAACTGAACTAGAACTGAACTAGAACTGAACTAGAACTGAACTAGGACTGAACTAGAACTGAACTAGAACTGAACTAGAATCGAACTAGAACTGAACTAGAACTGAACTAGAACTGAACTAGAACTGAACTAGAACTGAACTAGAACTGAACTAGAACTGAACTAGAACTGAACTAGAACTGAACTAGAACTGAACTAGAACTGAACTAGAACTGAACTAGAACTGAACTAGAACTGAACTAGAACTGAACTAGAACTGAACTAGAACTGAACTAGAACTGAACTAGAACTGAACTAGAACTGAACTAGAACTGAACTAGAACTGAACTAGAACTGAACTAGAACTGAACTAGAACTGAACTAGAACTGAACTAGAACTGAACTGAACTGAACTAGAACGAACTAGAACTGAACTAGAACTGAACTAGAACTGAACTAGAACTGAACTAGAACTGAACTAGAACTGAACTAGAACTAAACTAGAACTGAACTAGAACTGAACTGAACTGAACTAGAACTGAACTAGAACTGAACTAGAACTGAACTAGAACTGAACTAGAACTGAACTAGAACTGAACTAGAACTGAACTAGAACTGAACTAGAACTGAACTAGAACTGAACTAGAACTGAACTAGAACTGAACTAGAACTGAACTAGAACTGAACTAGAACTGAACTAGAACTGAACTAGAACTGAACTAGAACTGAACTAGAACTGAACTAGAACTGAACTAGAACTGAACTAGAACTGAACTAGAACTGAACTAGAACTGAACTAGAACTGAACTAGAACTGAACTAGAACTGAACTAGAACTGAACTAGAACTGAACTAGAACTGAACTAGAACTGAACTAGAACTGAACTAGAACTGAACTAGAACTGAACTAGAACTGAACTAGAACTGAACTAGAACTGAACTAGAACTGAACTAGAACTGAACTAGAACTGAACTAGAACTGAACTAGAACTGAACTAGAACTGAACTAGAACTGAACTAGAACTGAACTAGAACTGAACTAGAACTGAACTAGAACTGAACTAGAACTGAACTAGAACTGAACTAGAACTGAACTAGAACTGAACTAGAACTGAACTAGAACTGAACTAGAACTGAACTAGAACTGAACTAGAACTGAACTAGAACTGAACTAGAACTGAACTAGAACTGAACTAGAACTGAACTAGAACTGAACTAGAACTGAACTAGAACTGAACTAGAACTGAACTAGAACTGAATTAGAACTGAACTAGAACTGAACTAGAACTGAACTAGAACTGAACTAGAACTGAACTAGAACTGAACTAGAACTGAACTAGAACTGAACTAGAACTGAACTAGAACTGAACTAGAACTGAACTAGAACTGAACTAGAACTGAACTAGAACTGAACTATAACTGAACTATAACTGAAACTAGAAACTGATCAAACGATTCAACATATATTTTTAACTATGACTGAAATCTAAAAAATCTTCAAAACTTGCGGGTACCTGTTTGGTAATCTGTTTTATATGCTGATCAATATTTGTTAATAGATTTAAAAGATCAATCATATAAATTATAAAATCAACATTTATTTAATAACTTTCGAAAATAAAATAATGAAATATAAGCTCCAAATAAACTATAATATATTGCATAAAAAAAAACAACAAAACAAAACACTCCCTCATCATCTAATACACAGCTGTAAAGAGGTGCTTGACTCTTGTACGATCAACGTAATATAGAGTGGAGTGACTTCATCGGTTTGATTTTTGTGTTTGCGTTTTATTGACAAAATTGTCAATTATTTTAAGTGCTTCAAGCGGAGAGGTTCTGTTATATATTTTTTTAAAATATTCATAATATATTTCAATATTTACTTTCTGTATAAATTATGAACTAAGCAAAATTTTGTGTTTGGCCTTATTGACCTGTTCTTTTATTTATTTTTTTTTTATTATTTTTACCCAAAACGTACTTGTACTTGATCGTTTAACTCAAATTTGTTTGCTTTTATTATTATTATTATTTTTACTACAATTTTTTCTACAATATATTTTTTAATTAATTCTCAGTTTTTGTGTTTTCTGGTTCATTTATTTTTGTTTTGCTAAATTTATTCAAAAAGTAAAAAATAAAATAATAACATAACAGTTTTTTTTTTCTTTTTATAGAAAATATTTCATGTTGTTAATAATTTTTAAAATAAATATTATTGTAATAAGTATTTTATTTTTGATTTTTATACTTTTTAAATAATCCATGCAAAAACAATTTGTTTTAATAGATATTTAATGTATATTATCAATATAGTGTATCGAAAACGTTTAGTCTATTTCGTAGAATTTTATGATTTTTTTAAATTTAAATTTCATATTGAAAATAGCAACAACAAAAATTGAGAAAAGTAATCAATTAACACATTGGGTTTTACTTTTTTATATAAAACAAAACTTATTTATTTTTGCACAGTAGCCACAAAAAAAAAAAATAAAATAAATGAAAACATTTTTATAAATGTTTGAAAATTTATTACACGTGTCCTAAATTTACACAGTGTGCCTCGCTATCCTAAGGTCAAGGTACAATACCCGAACAAGGCACACGACGAGTAAATAATTCAAAAAGTACTATTTGATGAACAAAAAAGTACCCTCCTTTAGATTGTCATTCACTTAAGGCCGTGTAGGTTTATTTTAATTCCTTTCGTGGGCTTCGATGAATGAAAAAGTACCAGAATGGTCCTTCTTAAAGATTCTTATTTAAACAGGTTCGTAAATATTTAGTTTTATATGTTTCGATACCATATAATAGGATATCAAAAGGTACCATCGGATGAACTAAAAAGTACCAAAATTGTTGCCCCTTACATATCCTCCTTCATTCGGGTCTGTGAATGCTTAGTTTTATGTTTCTATTAATATTCTATTAATATTACATAAAATTCAAAAA
Source organism: Lucilia sericata (assembly GCF_015586225.1). Lineage (NCBI taxonomy): Eukaryota > Metazoa > Arthropoda > Insecta > Diptera > Calliphoridae > Lucilia > Lucilia sericata. The sequence continues at coordinate 38,203 of NW_023995916.1, forward strand.
GTACCATTTGATAAATGAAAAAGCCACTCTCATAGATTCATATTTAAGACGGATCTTAGGTGAATTTTCCTTTTGGACGATATCGACCGAAATCTCCATTTAGATTCAATTGAGATTTCGATCGATATCCGTAAATATACTCTAGTCCAGAACTTATACTAGATTATATTCCAGACTATAGTATACTTTATAGATTAGAATCCGTTCCAATAGACCAGGACCATATTTTACAATATATTCCAGATTTTAATATGAACTATAGATTAGACTGTAGACTAGGCTATGGACCTGATTGCAAACAAGAGTCCAATATATCAATTAGACTATAGACCAGATTAGTCCAGCCTAACGTATAGCCAGTTAGTTAGTTAGTTAGTTAGTTAGTTAGTTAGTTAGTTAGTTAGTTAGTTAGTTAGTTAGTTAGTAGTTAGTTAGTTAGTTAGTTAGTTAGTTAGTTAGTTAGTTAGTTAGTTAGTTAGTTAGTTAGTTAGTTAGTTAGTTAGTTAGTTAGTTAGTTAGTTAGTTAGTAGTTAGTTAGTTAGTTAGTTAGTTAGTTAGTTAGTTAGTTAGTTAGTTAGTTAGTTAGTTAGTTAGTTAGTTAGTTAGTTAGTTAGTTAGTAGTTAGTTAGTTAGTTAGTTAGTTAGTTAGTTAGTTAGTTAGTTAGTTAGTAGTTAGTTAGTTAGTTAGTTAGTTAGTTAGTTAGTTAGTTAGTTAGTTAGTTAGTTAGTTAGTTAGTAGTTAGTTAGTTAGTTAGTTAGTTAGTTAGTTAGTTAGTTAGTTAGTTAGTTAGTTAGTTAGTTAGTTAGTTAGTTAGTTAGTTAGTTAGTTAGTTAGTTAGTTAGTTAGTTAGTTAGTTAGTTAGTTAGTTAGTTAGTTAGTTAGTTAGTTAGTTAGTTAGTTAGTTAGTTAGTTAGTTAGTTAGTTAGTTAGTTAGTAGTTAGTTAGTTAGTTAGTTAGTTAGTTAGTTAGTTAGTTAGTAGTTAGTTAGTTAGTTAGTTAGTTAGTTAGTTAGTTAGTTAGTTAGTTAGTTAGTTAGTTAGTTAGTTAGTTAGTTAGTTAGTTAGTTAGTTAGTTAGTTAGTTAGTTAGTTAGTTAGTTAGTTAGTTAGTTAGTTAGTTAGTTAGTTAGTTAGTTAGTTAGTTAGTTAGTTAGTTAGTTAGTTAGTAGTTAGTTAGTTAGTTAGTTAGTTAGTTAGTTAGTTAGTTAGTTAGTTAGTTAGTTAGTTAGTTAGTTAGTTAGTTAGTAGTTAGTTAGTTAGTTAGTTAGTTAGTTAGTAGTTAGTTAGTTAGTTAGTTAGTTAGTTAGTTAGTTAGTTAGTTAGTTAGTTAGTTAGTAGTTAGTTAGTTAGTTAGTTAGTTAGTTAGTTAGTTAGTTAGTTAGTTAGTTAGTTAGTTAGTTAGTTAGTTAGTAGTTAGTTAGTTAGTTAGTTAGTTAGTTAGTTAGTTAGTTAGTTAGTTAGTTAGTTAGTTAGTTAGTTAGTTAGTTAGTTAGTTAGTTAGTTAGTTAGTTAGTTAGTTAGTTAGTTAGTTAGTTAGTTAGTTAGTTAGTTAGTTAGTTAGTTAGTTAGTTAGTTAGTTAGTTAGTTAGTTAGTTAGTTAGTTAGTTAGTTAGTTAGTTAGTTAGTTAGTTAGTTAGTTAGTTAGTTAGTTAGTTAGTTAGTAGTTAGTTAGTTAGTTAGTTAGTTAGTTAGTTAGTTAGTTAGTTAGTTAGTTAGTTAGTTAGTTAGTTAGTTAGTTAGTTAGTTAGTTAGTTAGTTAGTTAGTTAGTTAGTTAGTTAGTTAGTTAGTTAGTTAGTTAGTTAGTTAGTTAGTTAGTTAGTTAGTTAGTTAGTTAGTAGTTAGTTAGTTAGTTAGTAGTTAGTTAGTTAGTTAGTTAGTTAGTTAGTTAGTTAGTTAGTTAGTTAGTAGTTAGTTAGTTAGTAGTTAGTTAGTTAGTTAGTTAGTTAGTTAGTTAGTTAGTTAGTTAGTTAGTTAGTTAGTTAGTTAGTTAGTTAGTTAGTTAGTTAGTTTAGTTAGTTAGTTAGTTAGTTAGTTAGTTAGTAGTTAGTTAGTTAGTAGTTAGTTAGTAGTTAGTTAGTTAGTTAGTTATAAATCGGTCTTTAATAAGTTGTTGGAATATTATGCCCGATTATACTTTCTTACTTGTTACAACTATTTCAAACTTTCGATGTTGTCAGCTCGACTATAATATAGGGTTTTTCATAACTCAAGTTTCTACGACCCTAGTTTTGTATCCATCGAAATAATCACTGCAGTTAATGGACCAGATAATGATCACAAAAAAAAATATATAATACAATTACAAAATTATGGAAATTATCCATAAATTGTTATAAATGTTGCTTGTTCATTGTACAAAAATATTCTCATATTTTGTAAAATATTTCACTAATTATTTTAATCATGTCTACTTTACTAGTAAATATTTGCTTTTAGCTCTGCTAAAATAAAATCACTTTAATAGCTTCGTTTAAAAAAACAAAATTAAATTTATTTTTCAAAAAAAAAAAAAAAAAATCTATTAAATTTCTATTGTTTTTTTCTTCTATTAATTGCAGGGTTCGCGTGTCAGTACTATTAATGATTGGCTACAAATCAAAATCGGTGGCGATGAGGAGGTGAAAAAGAAAAAGAGAAAACAAAAATTGAATCGCATAAAATCGACAAAATACACATTCATCACATTTCTGCCGCAAAATCTACTGGAACAATTTCGGCGAATAGCGAATTTTTATTTTTTAGTCATGACCATTATATCGCTATTAATTGGTGAGTATCTGGGTAGTAGTAATAGTTAAATTTAAATTAAGGTTTTTTGATTTATTGATGAAATTGAGAAAATTTAATTTTGGTTAAGATTTGAATATTGTTGGAAAAAATGCTGAGTAAGGTTTAGTTTGAGGCGTGTAAACGAGAAAAGTTTTGCAAATAATTTATTTAATTGGTTCTAGTCTCTGCTGTAAGGCGATAAAGTTTATATCAAGAGTTTTTGAAATTAGTACGAACTTTTCGTAGATAAAATCAATTTATTATAAATTAAAATTTATTAATTTTTGTCTTAATTGTGTAATTCACTAACTTAGTGCAAAATCGTTTCACATTTTAAAACAAGGTCACTTTTGATTTTCTTTGCGAACAAATAGTAAAAATCTATTAAGTGTTAATGTCAATATTTTTCAGTTTTAGTAATTGTGTAATTAAACAAAATGAAAACTTGTTAATTAAAAATTTATCAATTTTGAATGCAAAAAAGAAAAATATTTTATTTAGATTACCTCGGTCCAGAATAGCGTCTGATATTTAAATAGTCTGAACAATATATTATAGTCTGGAATGTAGACTAGACTATAATCTGGATTAATGATTAGATTAAGTAGTACTTTATTTCGGAAAATCATCGAATATTTTTTAAAAGTAGTGATCAATATTGTAAGGCATCATATTGTTGGACATATACATACATATGAACCTAATATTTTATTTAATTTACTCACGGTCAAGGTCAAGATACATATGTATAGTGGTCTAATAATCTTACAGTATTTTTATTTTCACTGCAAACTAGTTTTCATAAAAAATTACTTCAACAGCAAAATTTTACATTTAAGTGCAAATTTAATTTTAACTTTTATGAATGAGGAAAAAAAACATTTTATAAGTGTTTAGACACAAACTTCCTATATGGTAGTAAAGTGCTAATATCTCAAGTATTTTAACAGATAAATGATAAGTGACTTTTTATTGAACGACTATAAATTTAAGACTCTTATAGTTGGTAAGGACAGACTAATATGTATTTTCATAATCGTTTGAACAGTTTTTAGGCTAAAATTATTATACAATAGACTACAATAGTTCAGACTGTTGACTAAATTATAGTCCAAATTATAGACTAGACTATAATCAAGACTATATTTCAGACTATATTTCAGACTATAGTCCAGATTATAGATTAGACTATAGTTCAGACTATAGGTTAAATTATAGACCAGATTACAGAATAGGCTATATTGAAGACTATATTTCAGACTTTAGTCCAAACTATAGACTAGTCTATAGTCCAGACTATATTCTAGACTGAAGATTAGATTATAGTAGAGACTATAAACAAGACTATAGTCCAGACTACAGACAAGACTATAGTCCAGACTATACACAAGACTACAGTCCTGACTATAGACAAGACTATAGACAATACTATAGGTAAGACTGTAGACTGTAGTCGAAACTATAATCTAGATTATAGACAATACTACAGTCCAGTACCCCGTTTCTGTATTTTTCACATCGAGAAAAATTGTCGGAAAATTTGTGATCATCCTGTATAAAACAGGGCGAACATAAGAAATTTAAATATTTGTTGTTAAATTTTAACGCGTACATTTTGAAAATAAACTGAATAACCCTGTTAAAAAGTGGAAGACCATCATATTTTTATTTTTTTCTCGATTCGAGAAAAATACAGAAACGAGGCACAGACTATAGACAAGACTGTAGTCCAGACTATATACAATACTATAGTGCAGACTATAGATAAGACTATATAGTCCAGACTATACACAAGACTACGGTCCAGACTATAGACAAGACTATAGTCCAGACTATAGATAAGACTATATAGTCCAGACTATAGACAAGACTATAGTCCAGACTATAGACAAGACTACAGTTCAGACTATAGACAAGACTATAGGTAAGACTGTAGACTGTGGTCCAAACTATAATCTATAGTGCAGACTATAGATAATACTATATTTCAGACTATAGGCAAGACTATAGTCGAAACTATAGACAAGACTATAGTCCATAATATAGACATGACTATAGTCCAGACTATATTCCAGACTATAGACAAGACTATAGTCCAGACTATACACAAGAGTACACTCCAGACTATAGGCAAGACTATAGTCCAGACTATAGACAAGACTATGGTCCAGAATATAGACAAGACTATAGTCCAGACTATAAACAAGACTATAGTCCAGACTATAGACAATACTATAGTGCAGACTATAGACAAGACTATAGTCTAGACTATAGAGAAGACTATAGTCCAGACTATAGACAAGACTACAGTCCAGACTATAGAGAAGACTATAGTCCAGACTATAGAGAAGACTATAGTCCAGACTATAGACAAGACTTTAGTCCAGACTATAGACAAGACTACAGTTCAGACTATAGACAAGACTATAGGTAAGACTGTAGACTGTGGTCGAAACTATGATCTATAGTGCAGACTATAGATAATACTATATTTCAGACTATAGGCAAGACTATAGTCGAAACTATAGACAAGACTATAGTCCATAATATAGACATGACTATAGTACAGACTATAGACAAGACTATAGTCCAGACTATACACAAGAGTACACTCCAGACTATAGGCAAGACTATAGACAAGACTATAGTCTAGACTATAGAGAAGACTATAGTCCAGACTATAGACTACACTATAGTCCAGACTATAGACTACACTATAGTCCAGACTATAGACTACACTATAGTCCAGACAATAGACTACACTATAGTCCAGACTATAGACTACACTATAGTCCAGACTATAGACTACACTATAGTCCAGACTATAGACTACACTATAGTCCAAACTATAGACTACACTATTGTCCAGACTATAGACTACACTATAGTCTAGACTATAGACTACACTATAGTCTAGACTATAGACAATACTATATTCCAGACTGTAGACAAGACTATAGTCAGAAATATAGACTATAGTCCAGACTATGTACTGGACTAAAGTATATACAAGACTATAGACAAGACTATAGTCTAGTCAATAGTTTGAACTATATTTTACTCTATAGTCTGGAATATAGACTATAGTCCAGACTATATAGTAGACTATACCGAGTTTACAGTATAGAATGGGCTGTGGACTAGTCTGGAATATAAGCAACTGCTAGATTCTTTTGTTGTACTAAACCTATGTTAATCAATTCAAATAACAGCTGAAGTCATTAGTACGCTAATAGACTACTGCGACTTTTTATTATGTTTTTGTCATTTGCTTTGATTTGACATTTGCTCTTATAAAGTTATGTTTGTTTTTTCAATTATTATTATTGTTTGCCATTTGCTCTCGTTAATCTTTCAGAAATCGTGACAAATTGTGGGATCTATTTGATGTGTGGGATTTATTCATAATTAATTTGTTTTTTTTTTTTCAACAATTGTTTCTATTCAAATGCGGATAACAAACACTAATAATTGAGCTTAACAATGTTATTTAATTGTGTTCACATTAGATTTGGAAGATAATTTATATATTAGACACGTACTTTGGGTTAATGGGGAATTTGGTTTAGGAAATATTAGATTAAAAGGGGAAGCAAAAAAAAAAAAAAAAAAATTTGAAGAGAAAAAAGGTCAGACAGATTGAATTACATTAGATGTTTAATAGTAATTATGCTAGATAATGAAATAATTTTAATAATGATGTAATTAAGTATAGAAATTTAAAATTTTTGATTTATCATAAAATTGTAGATTTTAGTGTTTAAAAGAAAAAATTATATCTCGAAAACCTTTTAATTACAGACAGTCCAGTATCACCAATGACATCACTACTACCATTAGTATTTGTAATAGCTGTGACGGCTGCCAAACAAGGTTATGAAGACTTTTTGCGCTATAAAACCGATAATATAGTCAATTGTTCGCCAGGTGAGTAGCCAGATAAAAAAAGGAATCAAACCCAAGAAAAATGTTATCAAACTTTAAACTCTTTCAATTTCCTTTGCAGTAACCGTTATACGTAACGGTGTGGAGGAACATATACAATCGCAATATGTAGCCCCTGGAGACTTAGTGTTAGTGGAAAGAGATTGTGATGTACCCTGTGATTTGGTATTAATACGTTCCTCAGATCCTCATGGGAAATGTTTTATAACCACCGCCAATTTAGATGGTGAATCCAATTTAAAGACTTTAATGGTTCCCCGAGATCTTCCCCTTGTAGATCTGGATAAAATGCATAAATTGGGTGTTATAGAGTGTGAAAGTCCCAAGACTGATTTATATAGTTTTAATGGTAAAATTGAGTTGGCCGGTTCGGAGGGTAAAGTATTACCCTTAACAGCCGAGAATGTACTACTAAGAGGTTCGAGAGTAAAAAATACCGAATGTGTTATAGGCTGTGCTGTTTACACGGGCATGACCACTAAATTACAATTAAATTCCCGCCTAACACGCAATAAATCTGCTTCCAGTGAAGTATACATCAATCGCTTTTTAATCTTCATTTTAGTGGTACTCATAGTCATTGTCACCGTTTTATATTTCCTTAAAAGATACGATGAAATGTTTGTCATACCTCATCTGGCCTATTTGGGTCCACCGGCCGATAGTTATAGTGTTAAACAATTTCTTCAGGATTATTTATCATTTTTGATATTATTCAATTATTTGATACCCATTTCCCTGTATGTAACCATTGAAATGCATCGTGTTTTGGGCGGCCTATTTATGGAATGGGATACTCAACTATACGATGAGGCTACCGATCAACCTTGTATTGTTAATACTTCAAATTTAAATGAAGAATTGGGTCAAATCAATATATTATTTTCGGATAAAACCGGTACTTTGACCAAAAACGAAATGATATTTCAGCAGTGTTCGATAGCGGGACGGAAGTATTTGTATAAAAAGACGCGTCTGCAGGAGGAGGGTCAAACGTTTGAGGTGGACATTAATAAGTTTAATGTAAGTAGTTTAAATATTTGTAAATATTATTGGACTTATAGTCCAAATAGTTGACTATAGTCCACATAATAAACTAGAGTATAGATCAATCTATAGTCCAGATTATAGACTAAATTATAGTCCAGATTATATAATAGACCATAGTCCAGACTGTACACAAGACTATATATAGTCCAGACTACAGACAAGACTATTGTCCAGTCTAGAGGCAATAGTATAGTCCAGACTATTGACAAGACTATAGTCCAGACTACAGACAAGACTATTGTCCAGACTAGAGACAAGACTATAGTTCAGACTATAGACAGGACTATAGACAAGACTATTGACAAGACTATAGTCCAGACTATTGGCAGGACTATAGTCCAGACTATCGACAAGACTACAGTACAGACTATAGACAAGAATATAGACAAGACTATATACAAAACGATTATCCAGACTATAGACAAAACTATAGTCCAGACTATAGACAAGACTATAGTCCAGACTATAGACAAAACTATAGTCTAGACTATAGACAAAACTATAGTCTATAAGACAAATCTATAGCCCAGACTATAGACAAATCTATAGTCCAGACTATAGACAAAACTATAGTCCAGACTATAGACAAAACTATAGTCCAGACTATAGACAAAACTATAGTCCAGTCTATAGACAAGACTTAGATTATAATCAACACTATAGACAAGACTATAGTCCAGATTATAGAAAATACTTTAGCCCAGACTATAGACATAACATAAGACTACAGATTAGATTATAGTCCAAACTATAGACAAGACTATAGTCCAGATTATAGAAAATACTATAGCCCAGACTATAGACGAGACTATAGAAGAGAATATAGTCCAGAGTGTAGACAAAACCATAATGCAGACTATAGACAAGACCATAGTCCAGACTACGGACAAAACTATAGTTCAGACTATGGACAAGACTAGAGTCCAGACTATGGACTATACAATAGGCTAGTGTGTAGATAATTCTAGACTATAGACTACAGTTTAGTCTAGACTTTTTACTGAACTATTATCAACTGAAATTTATTTGAATTTTTCTTCCATTCTTTCCAGAAAGATCAGAAAAACTTCTTCCAAGCTTTAACCATTTGCCATACGGTGCAAGTGGCTGGTGATATGAACAGCAATAATGGTGATAAACAAATAAATGGCACAGAGGCTGAAGTAAAAACTCCAAATGCTGCACCTACTACAGGTGCCAGTGCACTATCGAAAATGTATTCGATATCGGACATAACCGAAGAAAGTCATAATTCTAGTCAACAAAGTGATGTCAATGCTATGGAGACATCACTATCCACAGATCCTAATGGTAGTCCTAGTGTTAAGAACTCAATACAAGTGACTTCGGATGTTAATCCTTTATTGGATGAAAAGGTCGAAAGACGTAAAAGGCCACAGATTGTTAAAAGAAGTCCTAATTTTACGCGTACAAATACAAGAGTACACCCGATGTCAATGCCTCCGCAGGGTATGGAAATGGTTAATGGTGTTGGTGTGTCAGGAGGTGATGGTGTCGAAGGGAGGCAAGTTATGTTTCCCACCTCCTTGCAAAGTATACCCACGGGTAGACCTTTGTCTATGCAATTTAAACGTTCTACCTCAGAAATGGATTTACCAGAATATGGTGGTGCTAACGGTGGAGGCGGTGCCATGGGGGGCGTGGGTGCTTTGGGTCATCGTAGATCTCAATCGTATGGAGCTCCTGGTGCTTATATTACTCAGACAGGTAATACTTGAGGATTTTTTTTTTGTTGGAAAATATTTTTATTCAATAATGTTTTTCCTCTTAGCTAATACCCCAGGAGTTGTTTATCGCACTAGCAGTACAGCATCCAGAGAATCTTATGCTGCCCCCAATTTCCAAAGACAACCCACCATACTTATTAGAGCAGAGTCAATGAGAAGGAAAAATGAAATCGAGCAAGTTGTACAGTAAGTTATTGGGTTAAATAATGAAAATCAAAATTTTTATTGAGGATCTCTGTTCTCTTCTCAGCACCTTAGATTATCAAGCTTCCAGTCCCGATGAGAAGGCCCTGGTCGAGGCCTGTGCCCATTTGGGCCTTGTCTATATAGGTGATGATGATGAGGTGTTAAAAATTCGCGTCACTCCGCCCCACATGGACTACTCGCGACCCTTCAGTGTGGGAAAGGTAAACGAAATGAATTTCGATCGCCTGCACGTCTTGGAATTCACTTCCGATCGCAAACGAATGAGTGTTATAATTAAGGATGAAAATGGTACTAAATGGATTTATACAAAAGGTGCTGAAAGTTATGTCTTTCCTTTGTGCAGCAATAACTCTAGAGATTTGGTGGCTAAAACCGATACTCATATCAGTGATTTTGCACGTTTGGGTCTTAGGACACTGGCTATAGCGAGGCGTAAGATTGGCGATGAAGAGTATAGAGAATTTTTAGCAGAGCTAAATGAAGCTAATAGTTCGTTGGAGAATCGTAAGGAGTTGAGTGAGAAGTGTTATGCGAAGATAGAGAGCAGTGAGTATTTTTAGAAAATAATAGTTGAAGAATTCTCTTACAAAAGAATCTTTAGAAAATTTCTCGTTTCTATAAAAATTTTCGGAAAATTTCTCTTTTCTTTAGAAAATTTTCGGAAAATTTCTCTTTCTTTAGAAAATTTTCGGAAAATTTCTCTTTTCTTTACAAAATTTTCGGAAAATTTCTCTTTTCTTTAGAAAATTTTCGGAAAATTTCTCTTTTCTTTAGAAAATTTTCGGAAAATTTCTCTTTTCTTTAGAAAATTTTCGGAAAATTTTCTCTTTTCTTTAGAAAATTTTCGGAAAATTTCTCTTTTCTTTAGAAAATTTTCGGAAAATTTCTCCTTTCTTTAGAAAATTTTCGGAAATTTCTCTTTTCTTTAGAAAATTTTCGGAAAATTTCTCTTTTCTTAGAAAATTTTCGGAAATTTCTCTTTTCTATAGAAAATTTTCGGAAATTTCTCTTTTCTATAGAACATTTTCGGAAATTTCTCTTTTCTATAGAACATTTCGGAAATTTCTCTTTTCTATAGAAAATTTTCGGAAATTTCTCTTTTCTATAGAACATTTTCGGAAATTTCTCTTTTCTATAGAACATTTTCGGAAAATTTCTCTTTTCTATAGAAAATTTTCGGAAAATTTCTCTTTTCTATAGAAAATTTTCGGAAAATTTCTCTTTCTATAGAAAATTTTCGGAAAATTTCTCTTTTCTATAGAAAATTTTCGGAAAATTTCTCTTTTCTATAGAAAATTTTCGGAAAATTTCTCTTTCTATAGAAATTTTTCGGAAAATTTCTCTTTTCTATAGAAAATTTTCGGAAAATTTCTCTTTTCTATAGAAATTTTTCGGAAAATTTCTCTTTTCTATAGAAAATTTTCGGAAAATTTCTCTTTTCTATAGAAATTTTCGGAAAATTTCTCTTTTCTATAGAAATTTTTCGGAAAATTTCTCTTTTCTATAGAAATTTTCGGAAAATTTCTCTTTTCTATAGAAATTTTTCGGAAAATTTCTCTTTTCTATAGAAATTTTTCGGAAAATTTCTCTTTTCTATAGAAATTTTTCGGAAAATTTCTCTTTTCTATAGAAATTTTTCGGAAAATTTCTCTTTTCTATAGAAATTTTTCGGAAAATTTCTCTTTTCTATAGAAATTTTTCGGAAAATTTCTCTTTTCTATAGAAATTTTTCGGAAAATTTCTCTTTTCTATAGAAATTTTTCGGAAAATTTCTCTTTTCTATAGAAATTTTCGGAAAATTTCTCTTTCTTTAGAAATTTTTCGGAAAATTTCTCTTTTCTTTAGAAATTTTCGGAAAATTTCTCTTTTCTTTAGAAAATTTTTCGGAAAATTTCTCTTTTCTTTAGAAAATTTTCGGAAAATTTCTCTTTTCTTTAGAAAATTTTCGGAAAATTTCTCTTTTCTTTAGAAAATTTTCGGAAAATTTCTCTTTTCTTTAGAAAATTTTCGGAAAATTTCTCTTTTCTTTAGAAAATTTTCGGAAAATTTCTCTTTTCTTTAGAAAATTTTCGGAAAATTTCTCTTTTCTTTAGAAAATTTTCGGAAAATTTCTCTTTTCTTTAGAAATTTTCGGAAAATTTCTCTTTTCTTTAGAATATTTTCGGAAAATTTCTCTTTTCTTTAGAATATTTTCGGAAATTTCTCTTTTCTTTAGAATATTTTCGGAAAATTTCTCTTTTCTTTAGAATATTTCGGAAAATTTCTCTTTTCTTTAGAAAATTTTCGGAACATTTCTCTTTTCTTTAGAAAATTTTCGGAACATTTCTCTTTTCTTTAGAAAATTTCGGAACATTTCTCTTTTCTTTAGAAAATTTTCGGAACATTTCTCTTTTCTTTAGAAAATTTTCGGAACATTTCTCTTTTCTTTAGAAAATTTTCGGAACATTTCTCTTTTCTTTAGAAATTTTCGGAACATTTCTCTTTTCTTTAGAAAATTTTCGGAACATTTCTCTTTTTCTTAGAAAATTTTCGGAACATTTCTCTTTTCTTTAGAAAATTTTCGGAACATTTCTCTTTACTTTAGAAAATTTTCGGAAAATTTTTCTTTTCTATAGAAATTTTTCTTTTCTATTGAAATTTTTCTTTCTATTGAAAATTTTTTCTTTTCTATTGAAATTTCCTCAAAAATTTGAATTAATTAAGAGAGAGTAAAAGTTATTATCTTTTTTTAACAGATTTAGATTTATTGGGAGCCACCGCTGTTGAGGATGCCTCTGCAGGACGAAGTGGCCGATACTTTAATATCCCTACAAAAAGCCGGTATTAAAATCTGGGTCTTGACTGGAGACAAAGTTGAAACTGCTCTTAACATAGCGCTCTCTTGTGGTCATATACCCCAAAATGCCTTCAAATACTTCATCATTGAATGTTCACGTAAAGAAGACATGTTGACACATTTGAACTCTCTCGATCGGGAAATAATTTTCGGCATGGGTCGTGAATGTGCTCTACTTATCGATGGTAAAAGTTTAGCTGTAGCTTTGTCTGAGACACCCAATGAATTTCGTGATGTGGCCATTAAATGTACAGCGGTATTATGTTGTCGCTTAAGTCCTTTGCAAAAAAGTGAAGTGGTATCGTTGATCAAGACAGCACCTCAGAATTATAATACTGCTGCCATAGGTGATGGTGCCAATGATGTTAGCATGATACAAGAGGCTCATGTGGGTATTGGTATAATGGGTAAAGAGGGTCGCCAGGCAGCACGTTGTGCTGATTTTGCTTTTGCCAAATTTTGTATGTTAAAAAGACTATTGCTGGTTCATGGTCATTATCATACGACACGTCTATCGTTTCTGGTTTTGTACTTTTCTATAAAAACATATTCTTTATGGGTATTATGTTCCTATTCCAATTTCATACGCTATTCTCCTCCTCGTCGGTCTATGATTCTTTGTTCTTGACTCTATATAATGTGATATATACTTCGTTGCCGATTTTCTTTATATCTCTAACGGAGAAAACCTATACGGAGGAGACGTTGATGAGGTAAGTTTCGAAAATGTTCAAAAGAAGTAAGATATATTTTAAAGTTCTGTTTTTCTTGTAGGGAACCTGAGCTATACAAGAAAAACACCAATAATAAACAATTACAGTGGCCCTATTTCCTGGCTTGGATCCTTTATGCTGTATATCATACCTTGATCTGTTTCTATTTTGCCTTCTTTGTTTTCTCTACCAATGATGTTATACTTAATGTGGGACAAACGGCTGAGTTTTCTTGCTTTGGCACTCTGCTGATCCAACTAGTGGTGATAGTGGGAAATTTGAAATTATGGCTAGAATCCAAATATCTGAGCTATTGGTATATAGTCACTATTATTGGATCAATATTGGCATTTATGATTACCACTGTTGTTTACAATGTTATAGATTTGTAAGTTTTCAAAAAATTATAAAACATTTTCCGAATTTTTTGTAAAATTTAATTTTCCGTTTTAGCCACTACGACACCGATATCTATTGGGCCTATAATAAACTTTTGAGCTCTATACCCGTTTGGCTGTTTTGTATTGTTACCACTGTGGCCTGTTTGCTGCCCGATTTTACCATCCGTATGGCCAAGAGAGGCTTAAATCTTCCCCAACGTAGATTCTTTCCGGGCAAAGAACGTTTACGTTTATTGCAATTGAGACGTAAAGTGGAATCAACCCATTTATAGGGTTTAAGAGAGAGAGAGAGAGAGAGAGAGAGGTAGAGTGTGTAATGAAAGTAAAGTCGTAAAGTATTGCTTTAAGAAAGTATTGAATTTTAACTGTTATTTAGGTTTAAGTTATTTTTTTTGTATTATTTATAGTTAAAATACGATAAGTTGTTTGTAATATGTTATTAGCTTGTAAGAGTCTATTCAGTGCCAAAAAATAGTTTTTTAAGAAAATTTTATTAATTTATTTTATACCATGACAAATCAAGTGCTGTAATAAAGATTCCATTTGAAATATTGGACCTAGCTCTGTTCCGAAAACATTTTCGGATTCAGTATAGATTTTATTCTTAAAAGACGAATATCAATTTCCCGAAATAATAGTGCAAATTGTTCAAAATAAAAAAAATCGGGAATTTTGATGAAGCAATGGACCTAGGTCTATTCTGAGTCCCGGATTCAACATGTGAATTTACTAGAAAGGTGAGTTTCCAGCCCTGATTCGGCCAGTAGTTTTCGAGATTTATGTTATGTTGTGGGTTCTTGTCTTGACTATTAAAAAACATTTACTAGCCAAGACAGGAACTTCAAATATTAGAAAATCTTGATATGTAATGAAATTTCGTGGGATATTGGGTTCCAAATTTTTGAGCTGAAATTTTTAAGAAATATTGGACCTAGCTCAATTCTGAAAACATTTCGGATTTCAGCATAGATTTTAGTCTTAACTGACAAATTTCAGTTCCCTCGGCCTTAAGATCCCAAAAAAATAGTACAAATTGTTCAATATAAAAAAATTTCAGGAATTTTGATGAAACAATGGACCTAGGTCCATCATTTTATCGCATAATTTTCTTAAATTTCCTCTACATTTATGGGTTCTTGTCTTATGTATAGTAAATAATTTGCTACCTAAGGCAAGATCAGAACCATTACAGAACAAAAACTGAAACTAGAACTGAAGAGAATTGATCTAAAACTGAAGTGGAATTGTTTCAGATATTGAACTGAATAAAATACTAAAAAATGTAGTTTATTTGTATCTTTATTTCGGATTGTTGTTATAATCTTAAGTATACATACATCTATTTGTATTGGCTTTATGCGATGTTTAATAAGCCTGGTTGTGATCCCATCATCATGATAGATGCTACCTACAGTTTCCAGTGGATCCACTGTAGAATCTGTTACATGCTCACCTTTAAGATCTAGTTTTAAAAAACCTTGACCAAGATAAAAAAACGCTTTGGATATACAAAATCAGGGCTACTCGGGGTCAGGTAACTCACCACCCATACACAGCATTGAAGTTTAGAAGAGTAAAAAAAAACGATTGTCTAGAAATGAGGCTCTTCACTTGTTTTAAAACAAATATTTATAGTCGGACATGACAGACCATATAATACCCTACACCAGTGATGACGTTACAAATTTTGATTATTTGTTTAATAATAAAGTATTTAATTTCTATTTTACCTTAAAACAGACATATTTTAAAAAGTTTTTGATAAAAAAAGAGATTTCAAAAATAGGTGGTATATGGGGGCAGGAGGTTAATATGGTCCTATCCTTATAAAGTTTAGTAGAAGGATTTTCGTCTACGTTAGTTATTTATGCGTAATATTAGTGTTTATAAAAGAATTTCAAGTCATTTCTGAAAGTATGGGGAAAAGGGTGGAATGAGGCCCGACTTTTGAAGTGATACAAAACAGTTAACGTAAATATGAGCTCAAAAGCCCTATTCGGGGAGTTAGTTAGTTAGTTAGTTAGTTAGTTAGTTAGTTAGTTAGTTAGTTAGTTAGTTAGTTAGTTAGTTAGTTAGTTAGTTAGTTAGTTAGTTAGTTAGTTAGTTAGTTAGTTAGTTAGTTAGTTAGTTAGTTAGTTAGTTAGTTAGTTAGTTAGTTAGTTAGTTAGTTAGTTAGTTAGTTAGTTAGTTAGTTAGTTAGTTAGTTGTTAGTTAGTTAGTTAGTTAGTTAGTTAGTTAGTTAGTTAGTTAGTTAGTTAGTTAGTTAGTTAGTTAGTAGTTAGTTAGTTGTTAGTAGTTAGTTAGTTAGTTAGTTAGTTGTAGTTAGTTAGTTAGTTAGTTAGTTAGTTAGTTAGTTAGTTAGTTAGTTAGTTAGTTAGTTAGTTAGTTAGTTAGTTAGTTAGTTAGTTAGTTAGTTAGTTAGTTAGTTAGTTAGTTAGTTAGTTAGTAGTTAGTAGTTAGTTAGTTAGTTAGTTAGTTAGTTAGTTAGTTAGTTAGTTAGTAGTTAGTTAGTTAGTTAGTTAGTTAGTTAGTTAGTTAGTTAGTTAGTTAGTTAGTTGTTAGTTAGTTAGTTAGTTAGTTAGTTAGTTAGTTAGTAGTTAGTTAGTTAGTTAGTTAGTTAGTTAGTTAGTTAGTTAGTTAGTTAGTTAGTTAGTTAGTTAGTTAGTTAGTATAGTTAGTTAGTTAGTTAGTTAGTTAGTTAGTTAGTTAGTTAGTTAGTTAGTTAGTTAGTTAGTAGGGTGATCGATTTTTCTACATTTTCCAAAAACCGGGTTTCGAATAGTTCGAATAGTTGAAATTTAAAAAAACCGGTTGATATTTTTCAAATTCAGAAAAAACCGGTTAACCGGTTTTTCATTATAAATAAAAATATATATTTTAGTTAGTTAGTTAGTTAGTTAGTTAGTAGTTAGTGTTAGTTAGTTAGTTAGTTAGTTGTTAGTTAGTTAGTTAGTTAGTTAGTTAGTTAGTTAGTTAGTTAGTTTAGTTAGTTCGTTAGTTAGTTAGTTAGTTAGTTAGTTAGTTTAGTTAGTTAGTTAGTTAGTTAGTAGTTAGTTAGTTAGTTAGTTAGTTAGTTAGTTAGTTTAGTTAGTTAGTTAGTTCGTTAGTTAGTTAGTTAGTTAGTTAGTTTCGTTGTTAGTTAGTTAGTTGTTAGTTAGTTAGTTCTTCGTTTAGTTAGTTCGTTAGTCGTTCGTTCGTTCGTTCGTTAGTTCGTTCGTTTTGTTCGTTTTCGTTCGTTCGTTCGTTCGTTTCGTTCGTTCGTTCGTTCGTTTTCGTTAGTTCGTTCGTTGTTCGTTCGTTCGTTCTTCGTTGTTCGTTCGTTTCGTTTTCGTTCGTTCGTTCGTTTCGTTCGTTTCGTTAGTTCGTTAGTTAGTTTTTCGTTAGGGTGATCGATTATTCGACATTTTCCAAACCGGGTTTCGAATAGTTCGAATAGTTGAATTTAAAAAAACCGGTTGATATTTTTCAAATTCAGAAAAAACCGGTTAACCGTTTTTCATTATAAATAAAAATATATTTTAGTTGTAAGTTAGTTAGTTAGTTTAGTTAGTTCGTTTAGTTAGTTTAGTTAGTAGTTAGTTCGTTAGTTCGTTCGTTAGTTCGTTCGTTCGTTCGTTCGTTTCGTTTCGTTAGTTCGTTAGTTCGTTCGTTCGTTCAGTTCGTTCGTTCGTTTCGTTCGTTCGTTCGTTCGTTCGTTCGTTCGTTTCGTTCTTCGTTCGTTCGTTCGTTAGTTCGTTCGTTCGTTCGTTCGTTTTTTTTTCGTTCGTTCGTTCGTTCGTTCGTTCGTTTCGTTCGTTGTTCGTTCGTTCGTTCGTTCGTTCTTCGTTCGTTCGTTAGTTCGTTCGTTCGTTCGTTCGTTCGTTTCGTTCGTTCGTTCGTTCGTTCTTCGTTCGTTCTTCGTTGTTCGTTCGTTGTTCGTTCGTTCGTTCGTTCTTTCGTTCGTTCGTTCGTTCGTTCGTTCGTTCGTTCGTTCGTTTCGTTCTTTCGTTCTTCGTTCGTTCGTTAGTTCGTCGTTCGTTCGTTCGTTCGTTCGTTCGTTCTTCGTTCGTTTTTCGTTCGTTCGTTCGTTCGTTCTTCGTTCGTTCGTTCGTTCGTTCGTTCTTCGTTCGTTCGTTCGTTCGTTCGTTCGTTCGTTCGTTCGTTCGTTCGTTTTCGTTCGTTCGTTTTTTCGTTCGTTCTTCGTTCTTCGTTCGTTCGTTGTTCGTGTTGTTCGTTCGTTCGTTCGTTCGTTCGTTCGTTCGTTCGTTCGTCGTTCGTTCGTTCGTTTTTCGTTCGTTCGTTTCGTTCGTTCGTTCGTTCGTTCGTTCGTTCTTCGTTCGTTCGTTCGTTCGTTCGTTCGTTCGTTCGTTCGTTTCGTTCGTTCTTCGTTTCGTTCGTTCGTTCGTTCGTTCGTTCGTTCGTTCGTTCGTTCTTCGTTCGTTCGTTCGTTCGTTCGTTCGTTCTTTCGTTCGTTCGTTCGTTCGTTTCGTTCGTTCGTTCGTTCGTTCTTCGTTTTCGTTCCGTTCGTTCGTTTCGCTCTTTCCTTTTTCCCGTCCCCTCTGTCCTTTTTTCCCACTTTTGGTTCCCGTTTTTTTCTTCTTCCTTCCCTTTTTTCCCCTCCCTCCCCCCCTTCCTTCTCCTCCCTTCGTTTTCTGTTCCTCTACCTCCCCTTTTCCCTTTTTCCCCGAATAATTAAGTTAAAAGATATTTTTTTGTTAGTTAAGTAATTTTTTTAACGAAAATTCTTTTTTGAGCAAAAATTCTTTTTAATTTAATAGTGTGTTTTTCTATAATAATGGCTAATTAATTTGCAAAGTTTAAAGATTAGTTAACAATTGGAAATTTTTATTATTTAAAACAAATTAATAAATTATACAATATTACCTACATTTAACAATACATATACACATACAATTTTGCAATAAATATTGTGGCACAACGATTTTTTTTTTTCAATATGTTAAATTAATTATTAATTTTGGAATAAATTGGAAAAATTTAGTTTGTGGGAAAAAATTTCCATTTTAAAAAAATACAACTATATAAATTTGATTGTTTTAATATACAGTGTTTAGATTTTAAGTTTATTTATTGATTGATTTTCATTAAATTAAATTTGAAAATGGAAATAAGTTTTTAACAATTACTTTTGTAAGACTATAAGTATTAAAATAGTTTTCCATTATTTAGCAAAATATTTAAATTTTCGGATAAAAAATACGTTATTTTGGATTTAGAGAATATTTCCTTCGAACATTTCATAGTTTATGATTTCAAATATTTAAGTATTAAGAATGTGAAGCTATAACTTAATATTGCATATGAATCTTTAATATGTTTTCTATTACAATCCTTTTGAATAATTTCAAAATCTACCATAGTTTTAAAGTTACAAGATTTCTTAGCAATTACTAGCATATTAATATTAATCATACGCCACCATGAAGATATTTTTAAAATTAATTAAAAATTTGTCTAAATATTCAAAAAATATAGAATTACTTTTATTTTTTATTCTAATTAAAGTAAACATTCTCCTTTTCATAATTTTAAAAAAACCAAATTTTTGTTTAATTTTTAGAAATTATTATTAAAATTTATATAATTTTTGAGCATTTTAACAATTTTCTTATAGATTTCTCTTACTTCTATACACATTTATTATTTGCACTTTTGTTCCAATCACTAGTTGCTAGTACCCTGAAAACCTGTGTGTGTTTTTTTAGCAAAAGAACTATAGTATAATCTTAGGTTATGTAGAAGTTATTAAAAAAAAAAAAACACTGAAAGAAATTTATTATCGATTGTTTAGTAATCTAACTGTGTGTGTATAACAACTACCAACAAAATCAGGTACAACCCTCTGTTTTCTTATATTTTCAATTTAAACCTTCTTGGTAGAAATTTTTTTACCAGCATTCATTATTTAAGATTAATTTTATTAAATTACTATTTATAATATATATTGGTTAAGTGAGTTTTAAAAATATTAAAACCATTTCAATTTATAAAGGAATTTATAAAATGATATGTTAATTAAAAGAATATTTTATTTTTACCTCAAAAAATATGTTTGCTTCTGAAAGTATGCAACATAATTTAAAATAATTAAACCTTGCAAATATGCTTTAATTTTTTAGCTTTAAAATGTTTATTAATAACTCCCTTATAAAATGAAACTTTTCTAAAACATTTTATAATTTAATTTACTAACTCTTTTAGAAAAATATACTTAGTTCCACAATTTAAGCACCCAGTATTTTCTTAACTGAATAACCAGGTACTGATAGACAAACAGCACAAAGAATAATGCCACAGCGCATAGCAGGAGAGCCTTCAGTATGGCCCATTTATAGTTGTGGCCAGACTATATAACGTATGGATTTTAAGGGATTTACGAACCACATAAAGGAGGCATCTGGACGACTGGAAGAAGATGCAAATAAGTTAAATTTAATATTAGTAAAATTATATATTATGAGGTCATTTCTACGAAAATTTTCTATAATAAAGAGAATTTTCCGATTTTTTTTATAGAAAAATAGGAATTTTCCAAAAATTTTCTACAAAAAAATGAATTTTTCCGCTTTTCTTAGGAAAAGAGGTATTTTCCGAAAATTTTCTATAGAAAAAGACAAATTTTCCGAAAAATGTCTATAAAAAAGAAGAATTTCCGAAAGTTTTCTATAGAAAAAGAAAATTTTCTGAAAATATTTATAAAAAAAACAGAATTTTCCGAAATTTTTCTAAAGAAAAGAGGAATTTTCCGATATTTTCTAAAGAAAAGAAGAATTTTCCAAAAAATGTCTATTGAAAAGAGTAATTTTCCGAAATTTTTTATAGAAAAGAGAAATTTTTCGAAAAATGTCTATAGAAAAGAAGAATTTTCCGAAAGTTTTCTACAAAAAAAGAAAATTTTCTGAAAAAAAAATTATAAAAAAGAGAATTTTTCTTAAGAAAAGAGGTATTTTCCGAATATTTTCTACAGAAAAAAGGAATTTTCCGAAAATTTTCGATACAAAAAGGGAATTTTCCGAAAAAATGTCTATAGAAAAGAAGAATTTTCCGAAAGTTTTCTACAAAAAAAAAAAAAAAAAAAAATCTGAAAATATTTATAAAAAAGAGAATTTTCCGAATTTTTCGTAACAAAAAGAGGTGTTTTCCGAAAATTTTCTATAGAAAAGAGAAATTTTCAAAAAATTTTCTATAGAAAAGAGAAATTTTTCAAAAAAAAAAAATAAATTTTATAGGAAAGAGAAATTTTACAAAAATGTTCTATAGAAATGAGGAATTTTCCAAAAATTTTCTATAAAAAAGATAAATTTTCCGAAAATTTTCTATAGAAAAGAGGAATTTTCCGAAAAAGAAGAACTTTCCGTTTTTCTTAATAAAAGAGGTATTTTCCGAATATTATCTACACAAAAGGGGAATTTTCCGAAAATTTTCTATAGAAAAAAGATATTTTCGGAAAAATCTCTATAGGAAAGAGGAATTTTCCAAAAATATTCTATAGAAATGAGGAATTTTTCAAAAATTGTCTATAAAAAATTTCAATTTTCCGAAAATTTTCTATAAAGAGGAATTCTCGGAAAATTTTCTATATAAAAGAGGAAGTTTCTATAGAAAAGAAAAATTGTCCGAAAAAATTTCTATAGAAAAGAAGAATTTTCCGAAAAATTTCTATAGAAAAGAAGAATTTTCCGAAAAATTTCTATAGAAAAGAAGAATTTTCCGAAAAATTTCTATAGAAAAGATAAATTTTCCGAAAAATTTCTATAGAAAAGATAAATTTTCCGAAAAATTTCTATAGAGAAGATAAATTTTCCGAAAAATTTCTATAGAAAAGATAAATTTTCCGAAAAATTTCTATAAAAAAGATAAATTTTCCGAAAAATTTCTATAGAAAAGATAAATTTTCCGAAAAATTTCTATAAAATAGATAAATTTTCCGAAAAATTTCTATAGAAAAGATACATTTTCCAAAAAATTTCTATAGAAAAGATACATTTTCCGAAAAATTTCTATAGAAAAGATAAATTTTCCGAAAATTTTCTGTAGAAAAGACAAATTTTCAAAAAATTTCTACAGAAAAGACAAAAAAACACAAAGAAAAGATAAATTTGCAAGAATTCTTTATAGAAAAGAGAATTTCTCTATAAAAAAGACAAATTTTCCGAAAATTTTCTATATGAACGACAAATTTTCCGAAAAAGTTCTATAGAAAAGACAAATTTTCCGAAAAAAGTTCTATAGAAAAGATAAATTTTCTGAAAAAGACAAATTTTCCGAAAATTGTTTTTATAGAAATGAGAAAATTTTCTATAGAAAAAACAAAAAAGAAAAATAACTTACTTTGGTTTCTCTAATGGATCGGGTTCATTGCGTCCATGACCGGCAGGATTTTGTTCGGCTTCCTCTTTAGTCAATAAATGAAATTCAGCTTCGACTTTGCCTGTCAGTTCCATTTCTTCATTTTGTTTCTTAATATAAAAGGGCCACCAACCTCGGACTCGTTTTTGTTTGAATATATTCACGTGGGTACATTATCGGTTTTCAACATATCCAATGTACACAATTTGGAAGATTTAGCGCCGCGTGGAAAACGATTCAAATCGAAGGAATGGCACCTAAGATAATACAAATATAAGTTTAGATATTGAATTTCTTTTCATTTATTTAGTCCTACCCAAAAAGTCGTCTGCCGAAAAATGATCAGCATCCCAAACTTGTAGCTCTAATCTGGCTGGAATTTTAACTTCAGTTTCATCCCAACTAAATAAGGACTCTCTGCGAGACAACACTATTCTCTCCTCGGCGCCAAATATTCAAAGGGATAAATAAAACGCCAATTGAAATTACCCTCACCGGTTAAAGAGCGATAATGGATATCGGTCGATTGACAATCTTGAGGACCCTTAAGCCATCTAAATATATGGGGAAAAATGTTTTCAAACCAATTAAAATTCGAAATTTTAAAAAAATTTACCCTTTAACATAAATATCGGACATTTTTTCTCCTGTAAAGAAGGCATCATCTTCTAGAACCACATCATCTGTATTCCATATTATAATGCGCAATTCATAGGCCTTGGGTTTGCGCGGTGATATATCCACAGCTGGTCCCGGTAGCGGCATATCCATGGGAAACATATCCACCCACATTTCTATTTTACCTTGTTCTATTCCTGGTTTATATCGGGATTGTAGAGCGGACGACTTTCTATATGCTCGGGAACAATCTTGAAAAATTTGTATGATTAAAAATTAGTATGGGAATACGATTTTGAATTTGACAATATCGGAATAAACATTTAATAAAAAAAAAGGAATAAAATTTTGGAAAAAGTATTGCCTTAAAAACATCCATCAATTCTCGATTTTTTATTTAGATAGATAAAAAATGTAGAGTAAGATAAAAAATAGAGTAGAGAAAAAATGCAAAAAACATATACAAAACATTTAAATACGTAGATAGTTTGATAATTAACTTGAAAATTAAATAATAAAAAATAAAAGTGGCTAAAGGGAACCAATAAATAAATTGAATGAGAAATTTTCTGAACATTTTCTATAAGAGAGAACTATTTCGAAAACCTGTCTAAGTTTAAGAAGAGAAATGTTCCGAATTTTCTATAAAAAAGAGAAAGTTCCGAAAATGTTCTATAAATGAAATTTCCGAAAATGTTCTATAAATGAGAATTTTCCGAAAATTTTCTATAAAAAGAGAAAATTTTCCGAAAATTTTCTATAAAAAGAGAAATTTTCCGAAATTTTCTATAAAAAGAGAATTTTCCGAAAATTTTCTATAAAAAGAGAAATTTTCCGAAAATTTTCTATAAAAGAGAAATTTTCCGAAAATTTTCTATAAAAAGAGAAATTTTCCGAAAATTTTCTATAAAAAGAGAAATTTTCCGAAAATTTTCTATAAAAAGAGAAAATTTTCCGAAAATTTTCTATAAAAAGAAAAATTTTCCGAAAATTTTCTATAAAAAGAAAAAATTTTCCGAAAATTTTCTATAAAGAAAAATTTTTTCCGAATTGTCTATAAAAGAAAAAATTTTCCGAAAATTTTCTATAAAAAGAAAAATTTTCCGAAAATTTTTCTATAGAGAAATTTTCTGAAAATTTTCTATACGAGAAATGTTCCGAAAATTTTCTATAAGAGAAATTTTCCGAAAATTTTGTATAAGTGAAATTTTCCGAAAATTTTCTATAAGTGAAATTTTCCGAAAATTTTCTATAAGAGAAATTTTCCGAAAATTTTCTATAAGAGAAATTTTTCTGAAAATTTTCTATAAGAGAAATTTTCCGAAAATTTCTATAAGAGAATTTGCCGAAAATTTTCTATAGAGAAATTTTCCGAAAATTTTCTATAAGAGAAATTTTCCGAAAATTTTCTATAAGAGAAATTTTCCGAAAATTTCTATAAGATAAATTTCCGAAAATTTTCTATAAGAGAAATTTTCCGAAAATTTTCTATAAGAGAAATTTTCCGAAAATTTTCTATAAGAGAAATGTTCCGAAAATTTTCTTTAAGAGAAATTTTCCGAAAATTTTCTATAAAAAGAGACGATTTCCAAAGAGTTTCTATAACAAGAGAAACTTTCCAAAAATTTTTATAAAAATAGAAATTTTTCCAAAATTTTTATAACAAGAGAAATTTTCCAAAAATTTCTATAAGAAGAGAAAATTTTAAGAAAATTTTCTATAAAAAGAGAAATTTCCGAAAATGTTCAATAAAACTAAATTTATCAAAAATTTTTTATAAAAAAAATGGAGAATTTCTGAATATTTTCTATAAAGAAGGAGATAATTTCAGAAAATTTTCTTAAAAAAAAACAGAGAATTTCCCACAATTTTCTATAAAAAAGGAGAAATTATTTAAAATTTTCTATAAAGTGGAGAAATTTCTATAAAAAATACAGTTTTCCAAAAATATTTTATGGAAAAATAAACAATATTCAGAATTCTTTTTAAAGGAGAAAGTTTAAGCAACGATTCTATTATAAAGAGAAAAAGTTTCTATATAAAGAGAAATGTTCCGGAAATTAGCTCTAAAAGAGAAATGTCCAGAAAATTTTTCTATAAAAAAGAGAATAAATAAATTTAAAAAAAGTTTAAACTTGTTCACAAGTGGAATGGTAACTTTTGATTCAAAATTCTTTGTTAACAAAGTATAAATCATAAACCTAACACTAAAAGAAATGCCTTCAAAACAGGCTTTAGCAGTTAATTATCAAACTATCTTCGTACCTTTTTAGATGGTCGAAAAAAATACCACACCACACGAAGATCTTACCTTACAACCCACACCGGGTATTTCACTCCAACGATGTAAGCAAGCTAATGCTAAATGTTCATCGCGGTTACGGCAAGTACTGGGACCATTCCAGGCTATAACCTCCTCATCGGAGAAAGTCATACAGTACTTGCCAATAGCCACGCGATCTTGAAAATAATGTGGTGTATCCAATTTATTTTCTTTACATAATTTCGATAAGATTTGCGTAGGTTTCATGGGATCACGCCATTGGTTGTAACCGCAACTGAAAGTAAAAGAATATACGTTAGAGGCAAACTTTAGAAGGTAACTTTCTCGATATACTTACTCTTCATATCTTAAGGCCAAACCACAAGTGGCTCGATGTCTGCTATAGAAACGATTTTCTAAATCTATGCGTGTCTCGCCTATCAAATCATCCGAGCCCACTAGATCCCAATCAAATATCTGCACGGTCAACATGGAATCTTGAGGAAAGGTAACCTCTATTTCGAAACATTTACCAAACACCGGATTCAGCTGTTTACTAACATAGTTATCCTTATCCGAAATACGTTTACTACCCAAATGTAAAACAACATAGGGATCAGCTTTACCATTCAGATCCATGGGATGTAAATCGGTGGCCTTAACTATATAGACCCTCACTAGCACATGTATGGGTTCATTGGCTGGCAAATTGGGTATAGGATAATCTACACCCTTGGGTGGTGGTAGACGATATACCTTAATGGTCCCTTTGAAAAAACCCACTGTGCGATTTTCATCCTCTGTAGAATCTCCCGTTTTCTTGCCTCTATATAAGGCAAACGACTGTAGCCATTCACGGAAATTGTTGAATTCCGGTTGAGACTCCAATTCGTTGGGATATATCTGAAAGTGAGGAGCACGACGTGCCACACTACGAATTCGTTTAGACGAATTCGTTTGACCACTTACCTGACATAATGCTGTTGTACTATTGAGGGGTTTTGTTTTAGTCATATTCGTCGTATTATTAAAATCGGGCTTATTGCGCCCTATGCCTGTCATAGCTTTGGGACTTAATTTTTGCACTAATTTAGCACCCTTTGCTCCTAGTTTATTGGAATTTTGTGTAATTTGAGATGGCGGTGGTGTTAAATATTTTTCAGTGTGATTAAGTGCTTTTTCGGCTTTGGCATTGTCGATTAGCCGTTCATAGGACCAGAAGTATTTTGTCCACCAATCACGACTCAATTCATCGTCTGAATCTTGTTCTTGCATGAGATGATTTTCTTTTGTTGCTGCCTCGTCGAGAGGTTTTCTTTTTGGAATTTTGCTTTTTCACCCTGTGAAATAAAAGGGGAACATGAAATTTAGTCCTGGATATAGTCCAAACTATAGTCCTGACTATAGTCCACACTATATAGACTACACTATATTAGACTATAGTACAAACTAGACTATATTCCAGGCTATAGACTAGACTATAGTCCAGACTATCGAGTAGACTATAGTCCAGAATGCAGACTATACTATAGATTAGACTAGACAGGACTAGACTATAGTCCGGACTACAGACTATACTATAGTCCAGAGTATAGACTATAGTCCAGGCTATATACTAGACAATAGTCCAAACTATAGTCCAAACTATAGTCCGAACTATTGTCCAAACTATAGACAAGACTATAGTCCAAACTATGGACAAGACTATAGTCCAAACTATAGACAAGACTATAGTCCAGACTATAGACTAGACTATAGTCCAGACCAGAATATAGACTAGACTATAGTCCAGACCAAAATATAGACTAGACTACAGTCTAGACCAGAATATAGACTAGACTATAGTACAGACTATAGACTAGACTATAGTCCAGACTATAGACTAGATTATAGTCCAGACTATAGACTAGACTATAGTCCAGACTATAGACTGTAGTCCAGACTATAGACTAGACTATAGTCCATACTATAGACTAGACTATAGTCCAGACTATAGACTGTAGTCCAGACTATAGACTAGACTATAGTCCATACTATAGACTAGACTATAGTCCAGACTATAGACGAGACTATAGTCCAGACTATAGACTAGACTATAGTCCAGACTATAAACTAGACTATAGTCCAGACTATAAACTAGACTATAGTCCAGACTATAAACTAGACTATAGACTAGACTATAGTCCAGTCTATAGACTAGACTATAGTCCAGAATATAGACTAGACTATAGTCCAGAATATAGACTAGACTATAGTCCAGAATATAGACTAGACTATAGTCCAGACTATAGACTAGAGTATAGTCCAGACTATAGACTAGACTATAGTCCAGACTATAGACTAGACTATAGTCCAGACTATAGACTAGACTATAGTCCAGACTATAGACTAGACTATAGTCCAGACTATAGACTGGACTATAGTCCAGACTATAGACTGGACTATAGTCCAGACTATAGACTGGACTATAGTCCAGACTATAGATTAGACTATAGTCCAGACTATAGACTAGACTATAGTCCAGACTATAGACTAGACTATAGTCCAGACTATAGACTAGACTAGACTAGACTATAGTCCAGACTATAGACTAGACTAGACTATTGTCCAGACTATAGACTAGACTATAGTCCAGACTATAGACTAGACTATAGTCCAGACTATAGACTAGACTATAGTCCAGACTATAGACTAGACTATAGTCCAGACTATAGACTAGACTATAGTCCAGAATATAGACTAGACTAATAGTCCATACTATAGACTAGACTATAGTCCAGACTATAGACTAGACTATAGACTAGACTATAGACTAGACTATAGCCCAGACTATGGCCTATTCCATTGTCTGGATATATATAGCCCAGATTGGACTATATGTTGTTCATGTTGTCGAAATCACTTACATTTTAGTAACACATGCCGCTCCATACAAAGTAAATTGATCACATGACGACCGGCGATTACCATAGAAATCCTTCATGCTGGCCTGTTGCAGCGAATCCAACATGGGCTGCATACCATAACCATCCACCAAATTATGAAGACTTTCCTCATTGAAAGGAGCTGATAAAATAATTTGACCACCAATTGTTTTATACTTCGTTATATCCTCTTTAGGAGGTGGTTTATAGAGATAACGATGAATTGAAGTTATTTGATGAGTGCCCACCAATGTGTAACGGCCAAAAGAACGGCAATCTACACATCTTATGGTAATGGGAGGAGCATACATTTCTTCTAAAGGTAATTCCAATTCAATCGATTTTAACATATTGGGAAAATTGGGATTCTTCTTGGCATTCTGTATAATATTGGAACTTAAAATTTTGCCTGAACATTCCACGTCAATACGGGGTTTGTCGACAGACATTAGATGTACTCTCTTGAGATCTCTTAGGCCCCAGAAGAGCACTTCCAAACGAAATTTAGCCAGATTTGGACGAACTTCTTTGGGCACTGGAAATATGGTATTCTGTTGGGGTATATTATTGCGTTCTTTTTTCACTTCTGCCAAAACATTTTTAGGTTCTGTTAAACGAGGCATATCGGTGGAACCTAGTTCCAACATTTCAAAAGCAGCCAACAGTTCTCCGGCATTATCTGGTCCCCTAACAATATCAAACCATTCCAAGGTGGGTGTTATATAGGTATTCTCTCTAAGTTTAACTCTAGGTTGGGCAATGGCTCTTCCTATAAACTCTGACTTGCCCACCTTATCTTGATCGTATATTTCTATAATAATGGTAGGAGGATTTTTCTTGATTTCATCTTTAGTGCCATAAACTAATATTTCATCAAACACCAATAATTCATCCCAAGTGGGACTAAGAGTTTCTTCGATGACTTGTGTAGTTTTGGCAAATTCTGTTATATAAACCGTGGCATAAGGATCACTCAGGCCGGAGGCATCAGAGCCTATTAAAGAACGGGCTTGATAAATATGAGCTCTTAGTTGAAAAGTCTGAAAATTGTAAAAGTTATTAAGTTTTTCCCATTTCGATTAAGTTTATCTTACAGATTTCTCTAAATAGTGTATATTATTGGGTGCCATGGCTCCAGGCCTCTCAGCATTTCTCAGTTCATGTGATAAATCATATCCAATAGGTAGACCATCAAAGAAATGACCCTTATGATTTACCACTCCCAACCATAGATAAATGGAAAGTTTGGCTTGTATAAACCAACTAGCTGGTCCCGTTGATTGTTTACCCGGTAAACGTAGGAATATCGTTTGTACCTTGCCACAATGTATGCCGCACTCTTCATCGGTAAGCGAGTAAATAAGGTCGCGGGCGGACATACGGTGATAAGCATAACGTTTGCCATTCGCTATCATCCAGAGGAATATGTCGGGTAGAGAATGTTGTGGCTGAAATGCAGTACATATAAGAACCTATAATCTGAATAGTTAGATGGGAAAACTCACATCATCAATAAGGAATTTCAGTTTTTGCATATAGCTTTGAGCCTGTTTAAAGCGTTCATTGAGAGAGCTGCGCGTCACCAATGCTCTTAGATTGCGTGCTAAATTTCCTAAACTTTCCTGTTATAACGATAAAATCGTTAAGTTATTCTCTAGTTTAGCTATACTTGGTGCTACTCACTATTTCTCTTAGACACAACTTCATGCGCTCTTTATCCAATTTAGTTTTACCGCTACCAGCACTCATAGAATTCGTTTTGGTTATTGTTTGATAGCGCAGACAAGCAGATGCTAAATCTTCTAGAATGGATCGTAGACGTACTTCAGCTTTAGGATCTTCGTCCTCTATTAGACGTTTCGTTTCATTTATACCATCCTCCTAGATAAGATTAACCGTTTTAAAATAATTGTAGATGGGTTGTTATACTATGAAAGTTCTTGTTCGCAGGTTTCGGAATCATAATATACTAACTAACTAACTAACTAACTACTAACTAACTAACTAACTACTAACTAACTAACTAACTAACTTAACTAACTAACTAACTAACTAACTAACTAACTAACTAACTAACTAACTACTAACTAACTACTAACTAACTAACTAACTAACTAACTAACTAACTAACTAACTACTAACTAACTAACTAACTAACTAACTAACTAACTAACTAACTAACTACTAACTAACTAACTAACTAACTAACTAACTAACTAACTAACTAACTAACTAACTAACTAACTAACTAACTAACTAACTAACTACTAACTAACTAAACTAACTAACTAACTAACTAACTAACTAACTACTAACTAACTAACTAACTAACTAACTAACTAACTAACTAACTAACTAACTAACTAACTAACTAACTAACTAACTAACTAACTAACTAACTACTACTAACTAACTACTAACTAACTAACTAACTAGAACTAACTAACTAACTAACTAACTAACTAACTACTAACTAACTAACTAACTAACTAACTACTAACTAACTAACTAACTAACTAACACTAACTAACTAACTAACTACTAACTAACTAACTAACTAACTAACTAACTAACTAACTAACTAACTAACTAACTAACTAACTAACTAACTACTAACTAACTAACTAACTACTAACTACTAACTAACTAACTAACTAACTAACTAACTAACTAACTAACTAACTAACTAACTAACTAACTAACTAACTACTACCTAACTAACTAACTAACTAACTAACTAACTAACTACTAACTAACTAACTAACTAACTAACTAACTAACTAACTAACTAACTAACTAACTAACTAACTAACTAACTAACTAACACTAACTAACTAACTACTAACTAACTAACTAACTAACTAACTAACTAACTAACTAACTAACTACTAACTAACCTAACTAACTAACTAACTAACTAACTAACTAACTAACTAACTAACTAACTAACTAACTAACTAACTAACTAACTAACTAACTAACTAACTAACTAACTAACTAACTAACTAACAACTACTAAAACTAACTAACTAACTACTAACTAACTAACTAACTACTAACTAACTAACTAACTACTAACTAACTAACTACTAACTAACTACTAACTAACTAACTACTAACTAACTAAACTACTACTAACTACTAACTAACTAACTAACTAACTAACTAACTAACTAACTAACTACTAACTACTAACTAACTACTAACTAACTACTAACTAACTAACTAACTAACTCACTAACTAACTAACTAACTAACTAACTACTACTAACTAACTAACTAACTAACTACTAACTAACTAACTAACTAACTACTAACTAACTAACTAACTAACTAACTACTAACTAACTACTAACTACCTAAACTACTAACTAACTAACTAACTAACTACTAACTAACTAACTAACTAACTAACTACTAACTAACTAACTAACTAACTAACTAACTAACTAACTAACTAAACTAACTAACTACTAACTAACTAACTAACTAACTAACTACTAACTAACTAACTAACCTAACTAACTAACTAACTAACTACTAACTAACTAACTAACTAACTAACTACTAACTAACTAACTAACTACTAACTACTAACTAACTAACTAACTAACTAACTAACTACTAACTAACTACTAACTACCTAACTAACTAACTAACTAACTAACTAACTAACTAACTAACTAACTAACTAACTAACTAAACAACTAACTAACTAACTAAAATATTAACCTACTAATGTGTTCAGAACCAAACTCTAGCATTATTACATGTGATTTTATATATTATAAGATTGATCTCTTGCAGGTCCAATGAGTCTTTGCACTGACTAAAGAGCTAACGCTTTCACAAATGGATTGCAGCCAATGATATTATTCAAAATTTCTGAGTAGCTAATTGATTCTCTCATTGACCTTTGTATCATTCCCCCAAAACTACTTACAAATTTCTCTGCCATTTTCGACAACATATTACTGTTATACATGCGTCTCCTTAAATCCGGCAAGGTACATCTAACATCCTACAGGGCTTATACCCAATATGGCAAATAATATGATTCTTATCATGTGATATGGGTTTGCAAGCATTAGTAGTGCTACTAAACGATGTTGTAACCACCGTCTCTAATACACAACCATCTTCACCATCATCCAAGCAGTAGCAAAACTTTCATTATGACCATCCAGTGAATTGCCAGCATTACCCCATACTCAGTTCACAGAATACGGTTTTATCACTGATTTTCTTGTCGATCATAGAGGCCTCGACAATAGAGCCAAAAAAAAGAATTCTTCATTGCGTGAATAGGAGGATTCGGATATTAGTTTGGGTGGGTTCAAGTTCAACATTCTTTTCGGTGGTTATTTCGATGTTATCGGTGATTTCAGTGCGTATGGCTATAAGTAAGCGGGCTCTGTAGCTAACACCTTCCCCCAGACCGGTATTCAAATTGGAATGTTGATCTAGAGACTGTAGTCACGTGTAGAACCATACAGGTGAATGAAAGAGGGACCAAAGGTGGGTAAGAAACCTTTTTCACCATCATTGGAGATTTGTTTTAAATCTATATAATGTGTACCGATAATAGAAGGTTTCATGGGATCGGCATCTCTAAGTTGGATCTGTAAGTAAAAAACATTTAGTGACAAAATATATATCAATGCTTTAGTAAATTTTTACCTTATTCTTTGACATAATGGTGGAAACATTTCGGTAAATACTAATTGTTCATTCCATACCGGAGCATAGGCATTTTTCTTTACTGTTGTTTTACCACTTAGACCCGCAAATGAAACTTGTACATAGGGGCTAACTAATCTTTAGATTCTCCTGTAAGAGCTTTTTTAACATTAGCCATTATGGAAGAATTCATTCTAGGCAAACCATCAGCTCTATAGATTTTTACTATAAATTTAGCTCGTTGTCTTTCTATAGGTACACCATCCGGCAATAAAAGGTTTCTGAAATGATGATATAATAATTTAGAGTATAATATAGTTTGAGAGAGAAAAACTTACGCTTCGATATCATCTGGATCTTTTTTCCGATTTCTGTGGCACTTTAACAGTATCACCTTTGCCAATGATACCAATATCACATTTTAAATAACCTTTAGGGCCACTATAGAAATCTTCGGGATCCGTTAATAAGGCCCATTTATGATAGAATTGATGATCTGTTTTAATAGGGTGAGACAAATTTTATAATTATTTTTGTTTAATTATTTCACAGAGAAAGATAAGAGTAAATTTGCAGGCCTTATTAAATAAATCATGCTTGTGAAAAATTTGCAATAAGAAATGGATGCATTATGAGGGAACTATTATTCGAAATTTAGAGAATAAGAAGACAGAAAGGTTTGGAAAAACTAAAGCTACATTATATTAATATAGTGGAAAAGAAAAAAAGATATTATTAAATGCATTCACCTATAATATTGTATAAAACAAGGGTCTGGATAATGACTATAGAGATATATAAATATCTATAGTCTAGTCTATATCTAGTCTATAGTAGTCTATAGTCTAGTCTATAGTCTAGTCTATAGTCTAGTCTATAGTCTAGTCTATAGTCTAGTCTATAGTCTAGTCTATAGTCTAGTCTATAGTCTAGTCTATAGTCTAGTCTATAGTCTAGTCTATAGTCTAGTCTATAGTCTAGTCTATAGTCTAGTCTATAGTCTAGTCTATAGTCTAGTCTATAGTCTAGTCTATAGTCTAGTCTATAGTCTAGTCTATAGTCTAGTCTATAGTCTAGTCTATAGTCTAGTCTATAGTCTAGTCTATAGTCTAGTCTATAGTCTAGTCTATAGTCTAGTCTATAGTCTAGTCTATAGTCTAGTCTATAGTCTAGTCTATAGTCTAGTCTATAGTCTAGTCTATAGTCTAGTCTATAGTCTAGTCTATAGTCTAGTCTATAGTCTAGTCTATAGTCTAGTCTATAGTCTAGTCTAGTCTAGTCTATAGTCTAGTCTATAGTCTAGTCTATAGTCTAGTCTATAGTCTAGTCTATAGTCTAGTCTAGTCTATAGTCTAGTCTATAGTCTAGTCTATAGTCTAGTCTATAGTCTAGTCTATAGTCTAGTCTATAGTCTAGTCTATAGTCTAGTCTATAGTCTAGTCTATAGTCTAGTCTATAGTCTAGTCTATAGTCTAGTCTATAGTCTAGTCTATAGTCTAGTCTATAGTCTAGTCTATAGTCTAGTCTAGTCTATAGTCTAGTCTATAGTCTAGTCTATAGTCTAGTCTATAGTCTAGTCTATAGTCTAGTCTATAGTCTAGTCTATAGTCTAGTCTATAGTCTAGTCTATGTCTAGTCTATAGTCTAGTCTATAGTCTAGTCTATAGTCTAGTCTAGTCTAGTCTATAGTCTAGTCTATAGTCTAGTCTATAGTCTAGTCTATAGTCTAGTCTATAGTCTAGTCTATAGTCTAGTCTATAGTCTAGTCTATAGTCTAGTCTATAGTCTAGTCTATAGTCTAGTCTATAGTCTAGTCTATAGTCTAGTCTATAGTCTAGTCTATAGTCTAGTCTATAGTCTAGTCT
Source organism: Lucilia sericata (assembly GCF_015586225.1). Classification (NCBI taxonomy): domain Eukaryota; kingdom Metazoa; phylum Arthropoda; class Insecta; order Diptera; family Calliphoridae; genus Lucilia; species Lucilia sericata. The sequence goes on from NW_023995916.1 coordinate 72,571, forward strand.
ATAGTCTAGTCTATAGTCTAGTCTATAGTCTAGTCATAGTCTAGTCTATAGTCTAGTCTATAGTCTAGTCTATAGTCTAGTCTATAGTCTAGTCTATAGTCTAGTCTATAGTCTAGTCTATAGTCTAGTCTATAGTCTAGTCTATAGTCTAGTCTATAGTCTAGTCTATAGTCTAGTCTATAGTCTAGTCTATAGTCTAGTCTATAGTCTAGTCTATAGTCTAGTCTATAGTCTAGTCTATAGTCTAGTCTATAGTCTAGTCTATAGTCTAGTCTATACTAGTCTATAGTCTAGTCTATAGTCTAGTCTATAGTCTAGTCTAGTCTATAGTCTAGTCTATAGTCTAGTCTAGTCTATAGTCTAGTCTAGTCTATAGTCTAGTCTAGTCTATAGTCTCTCTAGTCTATAGTCTAGTCTAGTCTATAGTCTAGTCTATAGTCTAGTCTATAGTCTAGTCTATAGTCTAGTCTATAATCTAGTCTATAGTCTAGTATAGAGTCTAGTCTATAGTCTAGTCTATATTCCAGTTACTAGTCTAGTTTATAGTCCATAGAGTCTGAAAACCTTGTAGCGTACAATTGTTTTTTTGATATCGTTCGATGTATATAACGAATTTACGCTATCCTTCTTGGTGCTATAAAAATTTTGAAATTTTTGAAAAAAGTGCACCATATTATATCTATAGTGTGTATGTTTGGTGTAGTGTGCATAATCTAGGTGAATGTTTTTAGCAGATTTTTCTTTACCTTTTTGATGCCACACTGTTGCTACATCCAATTTAAAGTTGCCAATCAGTTTATTGCGACTAAAACATTACGACTTTGTAAAACCTTATTGTTTTGAATTATAATTTTTTACAAGTTTTGACACAATAATAGTTTTTCGTTTTAAGTGTAATGGAAATAAAATTCAACAGGTTTTTTATATTTTAACAGAAATCATTTTATCATAA